>NC_051846.1:167719059-167731782 GCF_002237135.1 Teleopsis dalmanni | reverse complement strand
TATTTAAGTCCCTTTTTAATGATTAAAATTTCTACGCACACAAAAACCAATTCGTGGCGATTGTGGCTACACAGTTGTGGGCGTGGCTTTACATTTTTAAATCAACGCATTGTAATTTTTGATGCTTTGCAAAACTGTTGTTTTACAACTTATTAGTATTATCAATTAATTCTCAAGTAATATATATATTCTCTAAACAATAATAATATTAAATTATGAATATAGTACTTACAAAGTCTTAATTGCGCAATGAATGTAGCCATTTTGATAAAACTACCGTTATTCAGGTACCAACCGTTTTTATGTATACATCAATAAATAAAATAGTTTACAAAGATTATTACATGTTATAATTCTTTTATTAGTTTTGTTATATAGTAGTTTTAAGTAGTCATTAGTAATACAATTTCATTTATTTTTGCTAAAGAAATCAGATTTTATTACAAAAACACAACAGACGCCACCAACTTTTTGCTTTTAGCTTCAGCTGTTAATTTGCAAGCATTTAAGTCCTTTTAACTGAATGCATATGTCATGCAATGTTTGTAATCAATACTTTTTCACTTAATTTGCACTTAATACATATATTTTTTTATATATTACTTAAAATATTTGATTTATTAAGGTTTTTAAAAAATTTTCACACTATTATGAAATTTTTGTTTAAATAAAAATTTAAAGTTGGCAGCACTTTTAACTGTCAAAAACGTTGTGCACCATGAACATAGCTCAACTTCTGTTGTGAAATGTCAAACAGCTGCTTGTCAAATGCTGCTTGTTTTTGTGTTGCTATTTGAAGTCAGTCGCACGTGTTGACTGTGTTTGCAATTTATTTAAATTAAACTAATAAAATCATGAGTAAAAAAGGTAAAGGAAGCAGTAATCTTGGTAGATCCTTAATCAAAGACAGATTTGGTCATGCAAATCGTAAAAAAGTGGACAATGACACAATGGTAATGCTGCTTCAGTGAGCTCATGTTTACACAACAAAATCTCTTATATATAAATTTTATTTATTTTAATAATTTTTAGTTACACACAACAGAAATTCAAGATGGTTATGATTGGGGTCGTTTGAATTTAACATCCGTTACCGAAGAGTCATCATTTCAGGATTTCTTGCGTACAGCTGAACTGGCTGGCACAGAATTTCAAGCTGAGAAGCTGAATATAACTTTCATTAATCCTAAACAAGGTGTGGGTTTGTTATCTAAAACACAACAGCAAATAATTAAAAAAAAACATGATGATAATCGTGATTTACTAAAAATACCACGACGTCCAAAATGGACCGCAGACACCACTGCTGAAGAATTGGAACGTGCAGAAAATGAAAGTTTTCTGAACTGGCGTAGAGATTTAACTCTATTGCAGGAAGAAGATGAAGAAATGTTAATGACACCATATGAAAAAAATCTGGAATTTTGGCGTCAATTATGGCGCGTTGTTGAACGTTCCGATGTTGTGATACAAATTGTAGATGCACGTAATCCCTTGCTGTTCCGTAGTGATGATTTGGAAAAGTATGTAAAGGAAGTGGATGAAAACAAAATGAATGTTATACTGTTGAATAAATCAGATTTACTAACAGATCAACAGCGTGTATATTGGGCAGATTATTTTGATAAACAAGGCATACGTACAGCATTCTTTTCTGCGGTGTTAGCTGCTGAGGAATTAAAACTGGCGGCCGAAGCAGAGAAGTTAAATAAAGTTAAAGTAGAAGATGGTATTGTTACGGATGAAGATGCACTAAGTATGAAAGAAATTAAGGCTGCAGCAAATGAAATAAATCAAGCACTTGATGTTTGTGAAGAAAAGTTAAGTCAAATTGAGCAAAAAATATATGGTGACGATAAAACGGAAAAAGCCACTAATGGCGTGACATTGAGAAATAATCCTAAAGTCCTAACACGCTTAGAACTTATAGAGTTTTTAAAAACCGTGTACAATGGTTCAACTCGTACGCCAAATGTAACCACAGTCGGTTTGGTGGGTTATCCAAATGTAGGAAAGAGTAGTACCATAAATGCGCTAATGACACAGAAAAAAGTTTCCGTTTCGGCGACTCCTGGTAAAACGAAACATTTTCAAACATTATATTTAGACAAGGATTTGTTGCTGTGCGATTGTCCAGGATTGGTTATGCCCAGTTTTGTATTAACAAAGGCTGATATGATATTAAATGGTATACTACCAATCGATCAGGTATGCCTAATGTGTTTATTAAAATATTTTATTTGTAATAAATTATTCTATATTGTTCCAAAGATGCGTGATCACGTTCCTGCTGTTAATTTATTATGCACACGTATACCACGTCATGTGTTAGAAGACAAATATGGTATTATTATAGCTAAACCGATGGAAGGTGAAGATCCTACACGTTGTCCACATTCAGAAGAGCTTCTTTTAGCTTATGGCTGTAAGTGAAAATATCATTTAGTTATAAAAGAAATTGTATATAAATTTAAAAAATTAATTTAATTTTAGATAATCGAGGCTTTATGACGTCTAATGGTCAACCTGATCAGTCACGCTCAGCTCGTTATGTTTGTAAAGACTATGTAAATGGAAAATTGCTTTTTGCTATTGCTCCACCTGATGTGCCACAAGATGAATATCATATATTTCCAGAAAGACAGCGAAAACAGGTTGATGAAAAAGCACTGCCCAGTCAGCAACAGCGAGCAATGCGGGTATGAGGAACTTAATGTACTATCAGTTATTTAATTAAGTTAGTGCAAAATTATTAATTAATAATAATTATAAAATAACAGTAATAATTAAAAAAAAATTTATTTTTTCTACTATATAAATTTTATCGCATTACTTTCCATTAACAATTATTAATTAACAGTATTATTGATGTTAACTAAGACTTATATATTACTTGACAGTTTTAATTGATACTATTATCTTTCCCACAGATTGATAAAAGTTCAACTTCAAAGGACATCGACACTCAATTTTTCGCAGCTAATAACAATCAAGCTTATGTTAAAGGTCGTAGCAATTTTCCACATATACGAGTCTCAGCCGATGGTACAATTTCAGCAACGGAACCCACTGCCAAGCCCTGGCGCACCAATAAAAAAGAGAAACGTGAAAAACTACGAAAAAAATTCTCGCACTTAGATCAGCATTAATGTATAAAAAAATGAGCGTAAATATTTTTTTTTTGTAATTATTATTCATTTTCGAGTATTTTAAAGTGTATAAAAATGGTTTCTCATTATAGGTCTCTGTACATAAATAATTATAATACAATATAATTTTATAAACATTTTAAGAATGGAATAATTTTTTATTAAATACATCATATATAGTCAGTTGTCCAATTATTAGATCAGTTGTATAGATTATATTATAAGTTTTTCGGTAATTAAATTAATTAGGGATAAATTGAAGATTATAGATTTTTGTATATGTTGAAGAGTGTTAGTGGTTAGAGGGTAGTATTATTGGATAAACAAATTTTGGTTGAAGGTTGGCACATTTGGACACATTGTCGCATAGTTTAAAAGATTTCTTTCTGCATTGCAGTTTTTTTAGCTTCGCTTTATTTAAAAAAAACCAATTTTAGGAAGAGTCTTGAAGAAAGATGGACCTTTTGGTATGTCATCATACTAATTTAAACGAATTCTACATTATTGTTAAGTCATGTTATCTTCTCAACCCACGTTGAATTCTAGATAAAATAGGTTTAACAAGTTCATGGTAGGGTTTTATGAAAAATTTTTACAAGATTATTAATGATATTCAGGTATATTTGTTATTAACGATTTATTAATACATTTTTAAGTTTAAGAAAGAAAAATTACTAAAAGGAAAAAGTTTTTTCTAAAAGCTATAAAATGTTCATCAGAAGATGCTTTAAAGATAGAAATACTGCTACTCTTAATGAGTAGTAATACTACTACTCATCATAGACATAAAAACTACTATGACGGAGAAATTTGAACAAACGGGGACAGCAGGTCCCACACCAGTATTCTCTTTTAATCCCGAAAAGAACTCAGACAGTCGCAAAGAATATGACTAGAGATTTAATTGGCTTACAAACAGAGTAGTAGATTGTATTATTTAGAAAAAATTTTGCAAAAAAAAAAATTAAACGTCTTTATTCTTATTATTATTTCTAAAATATGTTAGTATATATTGCTTCCTATTATTTGATAAAAATACGTACATATAATTGGCATTGACTTCAAAATTAGAGACTATCGTAATAATTGTAAATAAAGACACATAGAAAGAACATTTCATTTACTATTGTGCGGGTTACTCAAGGTGAAGTCTTAACTTCTTCAGACATATCAATATTTAGGAATTGGCAAAACTTGCCCCATTTGCTGTTATGAAAAAAATTGGTTGGTTTAGTGAAGGATTCCTCTTGTATATTTTACAAAATGCAAATTGTGGTCTCATATCTGTTTCAGTTACAACCATTTAAGAGGGGGGTATTTCTAATTTAATATAAATTACTTTATTAAATTTCAAGATTTTTGGTTGTGTAATAAAAATTATCTTTACTACTAATTAAAAGTTTCTATTTTTTTAAGATTGCTGTAGATCATATACGAGAGAACCATCTAAGTTTTGAATATACTCGTATATTCATATTTCTATAATATAATCTCTATTTTGTTTTCAAGATAAGAATACTTTATACCTCAACTTGGTGTTTGTTATTGTTTAAATACTCTTATGTTTTGTTTTGATTTATTTTTCTATAAAATTAACCTTTGTAATTACAAATATTATAAAAGATTTTGTAGAGAAGAGGGCGTATCACTTACATAAAACTTGAAACTAATTTTAATTTTATAATTGGACTTAATAACAGTATTGGTACTAAAAACAATCTGTAGCCACTTATAAAAATAATTAATATTAATAAGCTTGAGAGACTAGTTATCTAGTAATAAAGTAATTGGTGAAATAATTGGAACGCCTAGATTAGAAACTATGAGATTCAAGACAGATAATAACAGATTCAAATTGTAGTAGTACACTTTAAAAATGTTTATTTTTGTTAAACTCGTTGTAAGACCTCATAAATTGTTTGGGATTAGTAAGTTGAAACTTTTATGAACTATATGATATATATCATATATAAATGTGGGAAAAAACATGCTGTTTTTGGTGCTGTTAGCTGGTGAAATATTAAATAAAATAATAAATAAACACTTTTTTGCATATTATTTTAAAAATATTTAGACTGTAGCTTCATAAAAATCTTTGTAAAATTGTTCTTCTACTTACTTGTTTTTGGTGCTGTTAGCTGGGATAAAAAGTTTTTATTTACTTTTTGTATTTTTAGCTTATGCTTGGCTTTTCTTATGTCTATGAAAATTTGATTTATGTTAAATACTGACTGCTTTCAAGACGAAAGGCTAGGTTAATCACCTGCAGCAGTAGCGGAGTCTGGACGCAGGTCACATCAATGGAAGTCTTAAATGATAAATATAGAACCTCGAAGTAATACTAACGTAGTATTGGGGTAGGACAAAGGTCTCTAGGAATGAGGGACAGTGGTTTAGTCTGTGCGAGTCGGGCACTCACTTTCTGGGGCGTCGGATTGTGATCAGTGCGTAGGCATTTCACTCCATGCCGCAAAAAAAAATACTGACTGCTTGATTGATAGAAATGAAGAGTCTTATTTCTTAATTGATAAGAATTAAATTTAGTAGGTGAATTCATATTAAGTGTACATATCAATAAATGTGGGTTTAAGAATTTTTGTTTTGTAGAATCATATTCTTCATTTATTCTGTTTCTCAAGGAATCATCACACATATACCCTGTTACTACTAACTCGATGGTAGTGGAATTTTTTATTTCTAACTGATATGATTGCTTTTATTAGAGTACACAAAATGTTTGAAAAACAAATTATAAACATTTGCGATAATATTTAATTATGTATAAAATAATTCGGTGAGTTATAGAGCAGTAGAACTGTGTACATATGCCAAAATATGTGCGTATTTACTTTCCTCAATAGTGCTCGTATCGTCTGTATAATAAATATTATAACAAACCAAGAGTAAACAAGAGAAATAAAATAAAATCAACTTAAGTTCGAAATACTAAAAATAAATTGATAAGTCTGTCGCATGAGACTCGCTCTAGACATTTTTTCGTAGTCCGTAAACAGTTGAGCATAAACGGGCAAGATGAGCGCAACTAAATCGGCGGCAGTTGTTGCAACGCTTTCTGCGTCTACGAAAGCTTCATACAAAACCCTAATACTGGAGCAACGTGAAAACATACTCTGCATAACAATCAATCGCCCGCAAGTGCGGAATGCACTCGATCGCCATGCGCTTTACGAGATTATGCGCGCTCTCCACTATGCGAAAAGCGCCGACACAATAACAATGGTTGTTTTGACTGGAGTGGGTGATGTATTTTGTGCGGGCAGTGACCTCTCACAAATCGAACGATACAACGATCCGCATGAATATTTTAAGGGTGCCAATTGGGTGTTGCGATTTTTTTTGACGACATTTGTATTTTTCCCGAAACTATTAGTGGCAGTTGTTAATGGACCTTGTATTGGTGCTGGTTTCACAATCTGTGGGCTTTGTGATATTGTTTATTGTACTGAGACAGCTTATTTTGAAGCACCTTTCTCGAAACTCGGAATTTGTCCTGAACTTGGCTCGTCATATTTGTTTCCAATGATTTTGGGACGTGCCAAAGCAACAGATGTACTTGTTTTTGGAGAGAAGTTGACAGCACAAGAAGCATTACAGTTTAATTTCGTAGCTGGTGTTTATAAGAGAAATGAAGTGAATGAGTTACTTTGGCCCAAATTATTGCAACATTCTAAATTGCCAAAGGAGTCTTTGAGAATCTCTAAGAAACTGTTAAGAGTACCGGATAGAGAGGCTGTGCTTAAAGCAGCGGCGGTAGAATTTGAAGAATTACGAAGCTTACGGTATGGTGAGATCTATCTGAAGGCAATCGAACGTTTCCTCAAAAAGAATAAGAATAGTAAATTGTGATAAGATAATGGAACTTATTTTTAATCTAATTTTGCGTAGTGAAAACTAGCGCGAATAGATACTTTTATCTGTGTTTAATTAGATGCGTAAACATAATAAACATGAAATGAAGAGCAAACATGTTTTGTGTCCAAATGAAAGAGAATTTTATAATCGTTGAGATAATATGGGACCACCTACATATGAGTTTAGATATAAATGTGTGTAATTTGTTAAAACTAGTTTGTTTATTGTATATATGTAATTATTTTAATATTTCCAAAATAAAGATTTCAATAACAAAAAAGTCGTTGTTGCAAATATTTACTGGATGTACTCGTCTATTGATATTGATGTATAATTATTAAATTGGAGTGATTGTTCTTTATTATCACAGTAAATTCAAAAATTATAAGTTTTTAATAAGGCCAAAAGAGAACAATAATATAAATAACAAAAAAAAATAAATTAAATTACAACAAAACTAAGTACCATAAAATAAAAAAAAATTAATATAATAAAAAAAATTTATTATAAATTTAATATTAAATAAAACAAAATAAAATAAAAAATCGTAAAATACAATGTATATACCATTACCATAGTTCCAATCATAATATGCATACCCAGATTATTTCCAAAATACCAGTACTGTGTTTTTCAAATCATAATATCTCGTACAGGATCAGTTCCAAAACGCCTATACTATAGTTCCAGTACTATGGTTATACTGTGGTTTCAATATCAGCTATAGAATCAGTTTCAAAACTTCGATATAAGTTTCAATCATAATATGCATTACTAGATTAGTTCCATAAAACTAAAATAGTATTTTTAATAATAATATCTTGTAAAGGATCAGTTCCAAAAGGACTATACTATGGTTCCAGTACTATGTGTATACTGTGGTATCAATATTAGCTATAGAATCAGTTTCAAAACTTCAATATAAGTTCCAATCATAATATGCATTACTAGATTAGTTCGATAAAACTAAAACAGTATTTTTAATAATAATATCTCGTAAAGGATCAGTTCCAAAAGGACTATACTATGGTTCCAGTACTTTGTGTATGCTGTGGTTTCAATATCAGCTATAGAATCAGTTTCAAAACTTCGATATAAGTTCCAATCATAATATGCATTACTAGATTAGTTCCAAAACTCTAGTATGGTATTTTAAATTATAATATCACGTACAAGATTAGTTGCAATACGCTTATACTATGGTTCTAGTCATAGTCAATATTAATTTCAATCATAGCAAGCATTCCTGGCTTAGTTCCAAAACACCAGTACTGTCTTTCAAATCATAATATATCGTACAGATGTAATTCCAAAACGCCTATACTATGGTTTCAGTACTGTCTGTGAACCGTCGTTTCAATATCCGGTTTTTAAAACATGATTATTAGTTGCAATCATAATATATGTTACAGGATCAACTTCAAAACAATTGCACTGTAGTTTTGATCATGATATCCGCAAGGGTACCAGTTCAAATACGTAAGTACTGTTATAATAATAATATCCATTATAGGATTCAAGTCCGCTATACGATCACTGCCAAAATGGCAGTACTATAGAAGCTGGTACTAGTTTCAATCATAATATTCGCTAGCAAAACAATCCAATGGAACTAATACTGTAGTTGTAATAATATCCGCTACAGGATCAGTTCTAAAATATTTAAATAAAAGCTTAGTAAATTCTATTGGCTACAATATATTAATTATTACTGAATATTTTTGCAATAGTAAGAAGATTTTAACAGATGGTAGCTTTATGGGTATAGCACCAGGACTGGACGAAGCCTAGTGATTTGGAAAAATTTGGTGGGAATATTGAGTTTCCAAATTTTAAGTCATGACATATTGAATTCAAATCTTAAATAAAATTGAGTGTTAATTTAGAATACTACCTATCAACGCCTTAGGATCGGCGATTATATGTTAAGTATAAAAAATTTGTTATAGATTACAATGTTTTATAGAAATAAAATAAAAATGAAGATCTCTGATCAATGTTTATTATGTTAGTTTAGGTTATACCGGAAGGGGATCCATTTAGACATATTGGTCCTTTTTGCTACTGTATAATGGAAAAACTGAATCCTTTGGCATAACTTAAAATACTGTTTAGTGGAACGTGTTGAAGGTGATCGAGATTCTTAAAAAAGGAGAACCTAAAGTATTTAGTTGCCGCCGTGCATGAGGTGGGCAAAGACAAAGCAGATGAGAGGCACTTTTATTTAGTAATGTTAATCAGTTTCCATATAAATTATAAATGGGTACTTCGGAACCTTTAATTAGGTGTATTCAATTCTAAGATGAAGATAGATATTACTCTTAAAGGATGGTGTATTATTTGAATATCATGTTTGACATACGATATCTAATCTATTAGATAATATCATTGCTGTTGCCAATATTTTTAAGAACACAAATTTTTGATAAGCTATAAGTACAGAAGACATATTTGTCTTCACTATTGGAATGATTTTTAGAATATTTTAGAGTTCTCTCAACTACAACAATCTCAGTCGAAAATATATCCTTGTAATTTGATACGCAACCAAATACAACTTTTTTTCAAATCTTTATATTAATTGTAAAAGCTTTTTTAAAGACTAGAAACATCATAACGATTATGATATGATTTTTATATTTTAAAGAAGTATTTGTAAAAATAGAAGATGTAATACCTCTTCAGTAAATTTAAGACAAAAGTTTGTAGACGACTATCTAATATACACGCAAATTAGTTAAAAATACCCAACAAATATCCAGATCTTTGATCTTCTGATCCAGATCAAAGTCAATCATAATATATGTAACATGTCATTTTATCAACCTCTTAAAAGTGATATAGATGAATACTTTTAATTATTTTAATTTGAAAGTAAAAGGTAATTAGTTTTAATATTAATTTTATAATAATATACTATAAACAGACAATTTTGTTCGGAAGTACAAAACTGAGGTAACTGACTTGTTACCTGGTAAGTGATGTTAACTTCTTTACCACCTCCATTAAATGGATCTATTTATAGACATACATAAAAAACATTAATTTAATTAAAGAGCGTATTTAATATAATGTTAAGGTTAAGAGTTTGTAATATCTACGTCTGAAGTCTGGTTTGCAGTTTGGCTAACCGATAATATGGGTATATCATTTTTGAATGTGTGGTCTACTCGCATCAGCTTTCTTGAAACCTTTCGTCACATTAATATTAATAAAGTTTTAAATTTACCCACTACTTTTAGAAAACCAGTGAGAGGTTTTAATGATGTTTTTTTGTTAACATACTTTCATATTTATTTCCCACGAATACCCTAACGATTTACGTACCTATCAGAACGATCTTAAGAAATAGTTCAAGACAATTAAATAATACTGGATTCAGAAGAGAGTTTGGTTTACAATTTTAGCTGTCATGTTTGTAATTTCAGCTGTCAATTATTATTACTTTCAATACAAAATGAAACTGTCGTGTGAATCTAGTATAAGGTGAATTAATTCAAAAAGTTTTCAATTAAGTATATTCAATTATAGTTTTTAATCTATGTGTCTATGTTCATCAATATAGTCCATGAAACTTCATTTACCTCATTATACATTTTTTAAGAAAGTTAATTTGTCCTTAATCATAATAATATAAAGGGCATTAAAACTTTAATTTAAATAATCGTTTGAATCTGCTCTTAATCTTATAGTGTAAACATAGTAC
This sequence comes from Teleopsis dalmanni, assembly GCF_002237135.1. Taxonomy (NCBI): domain Eukaryota; kingdom Metazoa; phylum Arthropoda; class Insecta; order Diptera; family Diopsidae; genus Teleopsis; species Teleopsis dalmanni. The sequence goes on along the minus strand of NC_051846.1, from coordinate 167,721,054 downwards.
ATAAGTATGTACTTAAAATTGTTTAGTCATTTGAATTCTTAATCTCCCTACCTTTGAAAAAATATCATATATATTGTTTAAAGGTTGTTTTAAAATTTACTTATTTTTTTTTTGTTCATGAACAACGTTTCATTTTTTTTGCTCTCATATATTTATTAATATTAATTAATTCAAAATTTAGAAATTTTTTAAGAGCAATATTTATTGTATGAAGAATTCGTAAAAAGTGAGTGTCCTGAAACTTCTGAAGGAATTTTCGGTAAGTATTTCTAAACTAAGTCAATACTTGTATAGACTTTATTATAATTAAGTAGTGTTTTAGTGATTATTTATAAATCTGAGTCCTGTGATCTTTATATTTTACAGCTATCCTTATCCTGTCCTTATTCAGTTGATTTGAAATAAGTATAGTGTATAAATTTTTTTTGTGTGTATTGGTATGACCCATTATAATTATATTCATGTTAAGTACATTACAATGTCACATAGAATAAACTATATCTTGTATGGTGGCACTAACTAAAATTCTCAGTTGGTATAAAATGGCCTACTGTCGATAATTGTTTTAATCTACTCTTAATCCCATAGTGTAAACGTAGCGCATTTAAACAATTGGAATATTTTAATCTTGTTACCTTTGAATAATTTTATTTATATTATATTGAATTATAGACATTTAATTTTGCTTAAATTTAGTTATTTATTTTTTCGGTAATAGAACGTTTCGTTTTTTGCTCGAAAATATATTTATTAATGTCAGTTAATTCCAAATTTTGAATAATTTCTGTCAATATTAATATTGTGTATTTCACAATAAGTGGATGTTCTGAATTCTTTTTTTGAGGACTTATTTTAGGTGAGTACTTAAGTATTATCAAAGCGGGTGTTTATTTCTTCTTAAAATTGAAGAGAAATTGTAATGTGTTATATAACTATTAAAAATATATATATTATTATTATTTTTGAAACATATTGGTAAGATTGGTAAGATCCCTTCCAACTGTGTTCATATTCTCTTCTTAAAATTGAAGAGAAATTGTAATGTGTTATATAACTATTAAAAATATATATATTATTATTATTTTTGAAACATATTGGTAAGATTGGTAAGATCCCTTCCAACTGTGTTCATATTAAGTTATATAAAGTATATAGAAATGAGCTTATAGTAAGGTTTTAAAGACAAGTGGAGAGAGGAACATTTTAAAGGTGATAAAATTGTAAAAAATTTTTGACAGCAAACTTTAATTGCATCACTAGATATTTTTATTATAAAATATTTTTATATTTATAAAATAAAAAACGTTAGGCGCATAGATTAAGAAATGCTTATGGGTCCATGATAATAACAAAGCTCCAGTTTGTTGAGTTCAATCAGTGACTAGAGGACTGGGCACCAATATATAAGATTGAATGAAATGTTGGGTTATGATGTTCTGGCCATAAATAATAATAAATTTTTATGTATTTAATTAATATAAACAATTTAATTCTTAATATAATTAAATGTCATAAATAACCTCTTAAGGAAATTATATTGTAATATAATTTCAGATATCTGCTTTGTTATCAAACAAAATTGTGATAGTACCTAGTCCTGCGTGGTTTGTGAAAAGTTAGAAATCTGAACTTATAAGTTATTTTCAAATTGAACTGTAAGTACATCTGCAAGTTATTTCAGTTAAGTATTTTACTACCGGATGAAGTTAAACAGTTCTAGGAGATCGAAGAACAAATTACTAACCAGAGCTCATAACTTTTCTTAATCCTGACTGTAAGTCATCTTTGCAAATCGTTTAATATATTTATTTAATTAATTGAAACATAAAATATACTGAGAACTAATGGTAGTCTTTTATTACAAATAATAGAATGAGCTTCGTTACTGGATAAAATTGTCCTGGGGGATTGGAGAACAAATTAGTAACCAGAGCTAATATTTTTTTGAACTTCGACTGTTAGTATCTTTGCAAATCATTTAATATATTTATTTAA
>NC_051846.1:167707894-167718959 GCF_002237135.1 Teleopsis dalmanni | reverse complement strand
AAAAATAAATCAACAAATTTTATGTAACCAAAATAAAGTCTGTTACTCTTAGGAGCAGGAGCAGTAGCGAAACTACCACAAAAACCACAGACATCAATTTTTCATAATAAATTGAATTCTTATGCATTTTTTATATGCAATTTATTATGTGCGAGTACCAATATATAAACATAATTATATATGCATATCAATACATAAATATATATATATATATGCGGGTATACTCTCATATGCAATATTTTAGATACACTGTAGCTTAATAAAAAATTCATACTGAATTGAGTGTTTAAGTCTTTTGCAGTGTTTGTCAGGCAGGCAGAATGTGCGATTTTTATCTTTTGTTATTTAAAGTCTTATATCCGTTGAGTGACATTATTTTTATGCATTGAATTGTCCCAGTTTCCAGTAGGAGAAGAACGAGAATGAATGTGGGTAAAAATTGGGTGACAAATGTTTGGCTTTGGCATAGGCACCGCATAGCAGTGACACCGACATCGACACCGACACCGCCACTGATATCGCCACCGACGTTTTAGTTTAAATTATCGCCTTTTGTGTCGTTTTGTGTAGCGGAAAATTTGAATTTATTGAAAATTTTCTGTAGATGCGCTCGTAAAGATAAAATTTACGATGTCATTTATTAAAATAATTTTTTACTTTACTTTGCTGCAGGATAAAATTTGTTGTTTTTTTTTTTTGAAATTTTATATTTTAACTTTATATATAGATATAAATTTGAAGTAAATTTTTAATAAAGGTTTTAGCATTTTTATACCTTAAGTAAATAAACACTGCCGATGATGACAATTCCCCTGAGTGACAAAATATTTTAAAATAAATTACGCAGTGAAGGAGGTTGTAAGTACGCTATAAATTAGTTGCAAGATACTTACGCAAAATTGAAAGTTAAACGAGAAAGTAAAAATATTTCAAACAATTAAGCCTCACCTTCTTCACTGCGCTTAAGCTTTCTTTTGATATTATAAGCATTACATAATCTTTTCTGGAAGCATTTATATTAATCATTTTATGCGAAAACAGGTATAATAATTAATCCATTAAATTACATAGTTAATAAATCTTAAATGAGATAATTCCAACCATGGGTTTTGTGACACATTAAAATTGTGTTGGTTGGTAAGATATTTAAGTTTGACTTTGACTACATATATGTACGGTAATATACATATATAATATTAAGTAAAAAAATATTTAACACCATAAAAAAATATATATCATGTTATAATACTGTATGATGTACATTTATTATATAATTTAAAATATATTTGAATTAAAACGATGGAGAGAAATATTCAATATCATGTGTTTTTAGTTAAAATCAATTCTTTTAAAGTTTTGAAAAAGCTGTAGAGTCAATTATTCTCTAATGAATACAGTATTTATATAAATTTAATTAAATATTCGTTCTGATAAATCGAAAGGACTTTTAGGGTTCAGCAAACCTGCAGTTCTTGTACTTACTGCAGTACTAACAGGGCACTGTTTATTTATTCCGCTTATGCTCTAATGTAGGTGAGTTCCAACAAGTGAATTGTGCACGAGTTGCCAAGATGAAAAGGAGGTAGAATCTATCAACCACTTTTTGTGTCTCTGTTTAGTAAATGCGGGGTAAATACCCATTGACTATGTTAGGGGTTTTTTTTTGAGGATCTTGGTCAACTACAGGACCTCTCTCTAAGGAACATTGCAGACTTTGTCAAAGGTTCAGGGGTTCAAAGGTTTTTTCAAATAAAAAAAAGGTTCAAGATGGTTATTAATTCTCTGAGTTTTTATATGGTACTTTTGGCGCACAATATGCCGATAAAACTTAACCTAACTTTAAATGCTTAAAAACAAGACGGTAAAAATATTAGTTTTATTATTTAAACATTATTTTCCTTAAAGACTTTGTTTAAACCTCTCCGGTTATATATGAATTTTATGTCGGCGGCTTACGAAACACACGATAATCCCTTGCAAAATTTATTGTTCAACACTTAAGCTTAAAAGTGTCGACTTGGAAATGAAATAGCAACACACCTATGGTATATACAATAAATTTATAACATAAGGTTTAAGTGTTGCCATATAGTTTAGTTCCCATATTTATCACCACATATGAAGACTTTACCTGCTTTATTGTTACTTTCATCTTTGGAAAGAAAGTTGCATTGCAAATCTGATGCATCTTGCACTTTACTGCCTTTTTGTACTGCCAAACACAACAGTTGAGTTGTTATTTATTATTTAAATCCTAAAAAAGTATTCAAATAAATATGACTATTTTATTTCTTACTACATTGTGGTAAATACTTGTACTGCGTGGCTTACCACATAAAAGAATTGTTGCAAATTTTTGCAATTTTGTTAGAATTTTTTATATGTCTAAGAGTACAAGAAAAAAACAAAATATAAATTGTTAAAATAAAAAATAGTAAAATCTTTACTTCTATTTTAAATATATTTTTACTATTTTTATATGGAAGTATATTTATTTTTATAAAAATTTTTATTTTATTTCTAAAGAACTGGAGAACTGTCAAGAGCATTTGTTGGAGTTGCAGTAAAAAATGTATTTACAGTTCAATTGTTGCCATTTGTGCAATTTTATGTACGAAACAATAAAAAGGATATAAAGAATAGCTGTGATTTTATTTAATTTTTTTATTTTGCATTTTGATTTTAAAAGGCATTAAAATATTGTTTTGTGGTTTGAAATTTCATTTTGATAAACAATTTTTGACTACCAGCAACACAATGGCGTCAAACGAAACTACTCTGTACATATAAATGCAAAAATAGCTTGAAAATAACCCAGTGGAAAATTACTTTTCTTTTTGATTTAGGATAGAAAGCTTTTATCAATAATATTTTTACAAGTATATTAAATATTAGTCTATATAGTTAAACTATTTAAATAAATTACAGTCTAAACTAGTTAGAACGACATAACAGGGATCGACTCAATCTAGTTGGTATAACCGAAAATCACTATTAGTATAAATCAAAAGACTAAAGATTATAATCATATTCATAGAAGTACGTTATTATTTAAAATCCATTTATATCATTAAATTTCCATAGTAATTAATTACAGATAATTTATTTATTTAAAACAGTACATTTATATATTTTGCATATTCGTATTTACATATTATTTCTCCACTAGGAAAAATAACCCGTAATTTCTGTTTAGTTGTTTTATTTGGAATAGATACATATATTCTGCATTATAATAATAATAGGTTATACTTTCAAAATAAAATTATTAGTGAAGTGCTGTTGATGTTTTGGGTATGGAAACGTTGAAGATGATGGAATATTTCCTTCAATATTATCTATTTTTATGCACTTATCTGTCTAATTTCTTAAATGCAGACAGATTATTTGTTAAAGGTTATAATATGTCTTCTAATACTTTAAAGAAAAGAGTTTTGTTAGCTCGATCGTTATAGGAAAAGAAATGAATGGGGTTCTAGCTCCCACGGAATGGAGTACTGTGACCATGATTGATCTTTTTCAGAAGACATTCCGCCTTCTGAATGAAAGCTAAAATGTCGGCCCTTGAGGACCTTTTAATCTCAAGAGAAGTAGTTCTCGACCCAGTGACCTACTTCTGGCCCAGATCAAGGCTGGGCAGTCACATCGAATGTGACTAGAACTCTCGTCTACTTTTAAACAGAGTCGGCAATTTATCTTTTCGGACAGACTTATTATGTTAAGGTGGTAACGCAGTCCAAAGATACCTTACCATAACTGTAGGGGTGAATCAGCTATTTAGTCTGACTGTCACCTCGACGTCGCGCCAGTAGCGACTTCTCTCGGCTAAAAACCATCGTTATAACTAAGCTCGATCGTTGAACGGGGTTGATATACTAAGCCAGAACCTATGCTGTGATATTGGGCCAGCATTTAACAATACTTAGCGCTATGTTATGCAAACAGTCATGATCATGTCAAATGCGTTTATGTTATTGTTAATTCAGTTTAATTCAATTAATTAAAACAAAGTTTTTATTAAATACTTCCTTCCTCAGTGTAAGACATATGACAAATATAATCTAATTTGGTAATTTCTTTTGTGGGAAATTTATTTTTGAGGGTTGCATTCGGAATTTTTAGTATAATTTTCTGTACTTTATTTTTAAGTAAGTTGAAAAGTTCGGAAGCTTTTTGTAAAGTTACACTTACTAAGTAAGTGTAACTATAAGTACTATAAGAGACTTTAACAAAATGGATGTGCTTAATTTGAGAACCACAGTACTAGATCATGAAAAAGGTGACGTATTGGTAGTGGAGGCTTTGATTCACAAAGTGTTCTGTTATATTGATATATGTATATAAAATTAATATTTTAATTTTTTTTAACATATATATTTTCCTATTGGGATATTTGTAGCAAAGCTGACATATTGCATATTGCAACTTTTTGTATAACTCAATATATAATTTTATTTTATACATTTTTCCAACAAATGCATTTCTGAATTATTAAAGTGAATACTGTGGTTAGCTATAATTTTAATATATTCTCTTGCATTCTTTGTGTGGTTGCAGTTATGCTATACGTACGTTATATATTTATAACTATTAAAAAAAGAATAAAACTATTAAAAACTATTAAAAAATAATACAGGAAATTATTGTGATAAAAAATGTTAATATTACTGTTTGAATTTATGAGGTAACAATTTAAGTAGCAATTTTATTTAAATTTTTAATACAATTTATTAACGTTATTTTTTAGTTAAAGTAGTAAATTTAAATTTAAATTTAATTTAGTTACTCAAATTCTGAATTGAAGCATTAACTCAATTTTTTAATTTAATTTCATTAAATTTTTATTAAAAGCAGTAGTGATTGTCTATTGCAATCAAAATACATCATTATTACCTAAAAATAGCATTGTGTTTCCACTTTGACGTCATAAAATTCAATTCAATTTAGATTTCCTGAGGAAGAAATTGTATAATATAGCGCCATGACATTTTGCAAAAATATTCTAAGTAAACTTGTTTTTGTTTATTATTTCAAAATAAGACATTTACCTTTCCACACCAACTTTCGGTTGGCAGCATTAAATTCACCGCAATAGAGAAAAACTTTATAACTAAGCAAATAAATAGAGAATAATTCTATTCCCAAGTATAAGTCCCCCATAACATATTTTTTAAACATTTTGCTTCGTTCACAGTCAAGAAATGCAATTTTAAAGTATTTCCCTTGCGACTCATTGAATTCATCAGGTTGAACGTTTATTTTTTTTTCAGTTCCTTCCGCTACAAGTGCCACTTTTTAGCATTTCTGCAAATGCTACTATTTTTACTACTATTTTTTCATTTTTTTGCGACTATTACATATTTAAATTTTATATGCCAGTGTTGCTGCTTTGGTTTCAATGCTACAATTTGTGCATTCCAGATGCTAAGGATTTTTCCACTTTAATAGAAGTAAAAAAAGTATGGAAACCAAAAGCTGAGAAATTTTTGCACTTTGGCAAGTAAATGTAGATTTCATTTAAAATTTCGCAATTAACTTAAAAGTGTTCAGTTTGAATTTTTTTTTGCTCAGGACTGGGAGAAATATTTATTTTACAACTTGTTGAAATATGGTAGAATTCTTCGTATCCATGGATATTGCTTTTGCACCAGAAAAAAAAAGATTGTTAACATTATATTATTATTTTTCGAAAACATTCCCTTCTGGTACTAATGGCTCAGTGTGTGTTGAAACGCATTGAAGTGTTCACTTTCATTTAACATATTGTATTCGTTATAAATATTTCATTGTATAGATTTATTTTAGAAATATTTTTTTTGAAAAAATTAAAAAATGCTACAAGTATCGAAATAAATAATTAAAAATATTGCGGGAACATTTTTGCAAAATTTTACTTACTTCATTAAGTATTTTATTAAAATACTGCGATATAGTGAAATTTTTTACTTTAATATGTAAACAGTGTTGAAGATACATACCTGAAAAGAAATAAAAAAGTATTAATTTTATATATTTTTTTAAATATTTTTTGAAAGTGTATTAAACACTATGAGAAACACTAAGAGAAATATAAATAATAATATAGAACATGTAAATATAATATAGTAATATAAATATAAATAATATATTTTAAAAAATAACAGGGCTAGAACAGTGCTGACCAGACCAGAAGCGATCGCTGGCCAATATAAATCATTGTACAGATTGGAGGGCCACAGAAACAAATACATACGTTCATAGTTGTTTTCGTCAAAAATAAAAATATGGTTATAATGTTAAATGTAGTTTTATTAATTTATCAAGTTAAATTCATATATCTGGTGTAGCATAAAAATAAAATAATGTAAGTTTATCAGTACACCAAAAGATAATTTGCGTAATTGTAGTAGATTAAAAACATATCGGGGACTGCATGTGGTCCACGGGCCTTACTTTGGACAGCCCTGATCTAGAAAATCGGAACGTAACTTTTGAATATCAGATTTGTTTCAGGCTTATAGTAAGCTAATGTCACAATAAAACAATGTCATTATTATAGAAATTATTTAAAAAAAAAAAATTGTTGAAATGTTTCTTGGACATAGCATAAGCACATGATAGTACTTACAAACCTGGAATCCTAAATAAATTAAAAAAAACTGTTTCTAGCTCTTCTTCACATTTTCATAATATTGTTCTTAGGAAATCGGGTTGTCTATGCAAAAGGGGAAAGTGATCTATATTATATGAATACACTTATATAAGGACTTGTATTAGTTTCGATATAGTCAACAGATGCTTTGTACGCACTGTAATCTGGAGCTTAAGCGTTCAAACTTTTAAACCACCTTTTGTAAACAATCAACTTAACGTTTTAATTACTTAATAACCTTAATTTCAGTAATTATTGCTAGTGAATAAGCGAGTTTCTACAACTAATTTTATGCGTTTTATGAAATTTCATTAAAACATAAAACGTATATAATAATATGCTATATATAATAAATAATAAGAGATATATGTAAAATATATATCTAGTTCTATATATATTTGTATAGATATATAAATAGTATTCAAGTTTATTAATTTAATCGAACGAGAGTTTATATATAAAATCTAATTTATCCCGATTTTCAGAAAAAGTCCTTGTCGTTCAAGTATAACAAATATCCAAAACAAGCTTGTTCCATTAAACATATAAGGCTTCTTAAAAATATATAGTAGTACTAATGTATCGAATAAAAATTATGTTTAGTAATAATATATAAATGAATTTTAATAATTTTTTTTCCTGAAAGGAAATGAAGTTTTGACATTTCTTCATCTTCATTTCATTTTTTATTACAAACGTTTTTTCTTCATATCTAAAAATATGAAAATGAAAAGAAAATTTTTTGTAGGTGGAAAATAAATTAAATTTTACTTTATTTCAATTTTCATTTTAAAGTTATTTTAACCGAATTATAAAATTTGTTAGAAAAAAATTTGTAAAAAACTCAAACTAAACTTTTTTTTGTTAATTTCACGTATTACAGTAAATTTTATTGCAGTTAGGTGACATAAAATTGTTTAATAGTATTCATAAATTATATTTAAAATTTTTACAACCAATGAAAGCGTTTAAATTTTACATATATTCTATTATAAAATTTATAAAAATATTAAATTAACTTTTAATTCAAGGTCCTAAATGCACTTTATAATGCAAGCACGGGGGAAAATAATTTACCATATTTTAGCAAATAAAAAATTAAATATTTTATTTTAGCAAATAAATATTTAAATATTTTATTTTAGCAAATAAAAAATTAAATTTTTTATCTATAAAAATTTTTTATTATAAAAAATGTAAAATATTAAATTTAGAAAGTTATTTCTAATTTATTTTTTTTATAAAAAATAATCTCATACAGCTATGTTTGGAATTTTTATGATATTTAATTTAATTATAAATTTTCGCAAACTTGTGTTTTAATTTGACACTTTCAGTTATTGTATAGTAGGTCACTTAAGCTTTTAAGAAATTATTTTATTGTTTATTTCTTATTTTAATCTATAATCACTTTAAAGTTATTTTAATGTTTATCTTTCTTCTAAAGTTAACAGTAACAATAATAATAACATGTTTGGATCAAATCAGCTTAAATAACCTTAAAACTTTGAAATAGAATATAATAATTTTGTAAACTTTAATTACATTTATTATAATGACGTGCTGTCACAGTTATAATAATTTAATATTCGTATATGTTTTATTCAAATTCTATTATTATTTCTATTCATATTCTATTATTGTATATATGAGACATGAATCTATTTTTGTGAGGCCCGCATAATTGCCTTTTATTAGTCATAAAAGTCATAATATGTTTAAAGAAAAAATTGTAACGTTTAATCTAAATTAAAAATATTTTTGGTCAGAAAGTCTTGATATCTTAAACTAAAAACATTATATGTGTTTACTGAAAAACACAAAACAAAATACATATATATAACACTCGCTACAAGATTAGAGGAAAAAAAAGAGTAGGCAATCGCTAGGTTAAGCTGACGATATTGATCATAGCTTTAAGTAAATAATGTCGAAAGTATTGATAATTATTGTATTGTGTGTTTTTATATTATTTTTAAAGAATACTATTATTACTACAAAATATAGGGCTTTGAAAAAATTACCGCACAATTTTGTCCGTTTGTAGGACGGACCATGACCATCACCATGACTCTATTTAATTCGGTTTTAAAATAAAATGCTATATTTATTTTATGATTATTAATTAACGTTTTTTCAATTATTTATGTTACTGATTTTTTCTATTGTTTAACTAGCCTATATATAAGATTAGGTTTTTTGATAACTACATTACTTCTAAATACAGAAAGCGTTGACGGGTTAAAATAAGCTTGGTACATACTTAGGCCCAACGTATGCGTTGTTTAAATTTAAAATCCCGGTCGAAAATAGAAAATCGTAAACATGTACTGAAATCCAAATGCAAAATGTATTAAATACTAACATTTGAGGAAATGTGAATGGGAAGTAGCTTTACCCTAATCCATGTGAAATCAAGTTTGAGTCCTGTTGTATAAAAAATATTTAATCAAACATTAAATATATTATGGTTTATTATTATTTTTCAATATTTAACTCGATATATTCTAACTTGGGTTACTTAAATATACTTTATAGATTTATACAACCGAAAAAATTATATGGGAGATTTTGAATCTTTCTGAAAATGCTAGAGCTCATTGTTTTAAGATAAACCAAAATAAGACAATATAGTCGGGTAATTACTCCATAACAATAATCACTTATAACTAATTAGTTATAATCCAGGTCGTTAAAGATTTTTGCTAGTTCGGAAATATGTTAATTAAAGACATTTATTAAAGACAATAAAGACATAGAAAACTAGTTTCTTTGAAAAAAAACACAAAGTGCTTTTTCCAAATTCTCAATAGTCGTTTTAATTCAGTTCTGCCATAACAGTTACAGATAATATCCGCTGAAACTGCAAGGATGCTTAAACAAAAACCTCAGTCTTGTCTGACACATTTTTTGGCAGTAAGTAATATCCAATAATAATCTAGTGGACTTGACGAATAGCGTTCTAAAAAGAAATTAAAGTAAAAAAAATATTTAAATAGGTATGAGGCACAATTGTCGAAGACAGGATCATCAGAGGAACCTAACAGATTTGTACAATATGCTCTCTGTGTAGATTAATATAAATTTTCCATATACTTACGGTTGCATTATTAATATTAATTTGTATATACTAAGTGGTAAGAAATTTCCATTAAAAATAAAAATAATTAAATAATGCTACTTATTATTTTAATGCAACAAACCTTAATGGCTTATATTGAAGGTTGAACAGGGTAATCACAAAAAAAAGCAACAACAATTTACATCCACAAATCAATTTGCCCAAATATTAGTTTTTCTTTCTATTTTATTGCCTATCATTCTATGCAAGAGCTGTTGTTGTTTTTGTTACAATTAAACTATTTTTAAGCATAAACACAAGCAAGAAAAAAATGACTTGATGTGTAAGCCAAGTTGATGGCTGAAGATCATTGCTTTAAAATTTCGCGTACTTTTGTTGTAGTTGTAATCAATTCGCTTTGTTCAAGTTATCCTATTATTGCGTGATTTGTCTAAATAATTAGCAAACCAAGGCGAATAAGGAGAAAATAAAGAAAATGTTCGCAGTAGTCTTGTGTCGTCAATTAAGGCATGACGGTTAAAATGAGTTCTAGTGAAAGTGAGAAATAAATATTTAAAATTTTTTAAAACGCAATTTACTATACTTAAATTATTAAAAAAGTAGTGTAAAAGTGATTAAAATTGTATAGCGGTTTTAATATAAATGTTAAATATTGTAAAAATTGAGAATTTTATAGTAAATTTGTAACCGCAATACTTACGGTGAAAAAATGAATTTGCACGCCATTTTGAAATTCGCCACAATTATTAATTAAAATGAGTTGAAAATATAACATTTGTAAAATTTTATACAATTCAATGAAAAATATATTAAAATAAGATGTGAGTTAATGTTATTAAGTGTTGAATAAGATTTTGAATATATAATTTACACTTAACATGAATTTTTAAAATCTAAAGTGACACCTGCTGCACGATTAAAACGCTTCTGCTTAAATGATAAAGCAGCGCAGCGGCAGAATTTCAGTTATGTTCGCCATTGCTATACAGGGTAAGTTAATTCATAATTGTGTTTTATATAATATTTATACACTTAATAAAAATATTTAAAGTGTAACAGTATATGTTATCATATTGAATTTAAAATTACATATAAAATTGTCTAATATAATTTAAAATAATTCGTGAGTTTTACTTATATTATTATTACATGAAATAAAATGCATATAATAGATTGAAAAATATCGCTATAAGATGTTTATTATTTTAATATGTTCTTGCTTTAAGTTGGTATAATTAAATATATTTTACTGTTGAAACAGTATTATTGCATTAAAAATGGTTGCGGTTTTAATAATAAAAACTTTTAAATAGCCAATAAGTTTTGAAGAAGCTGATAGATTTTAATACTGA
>NC_051846.1:167698772-167707794 GCF_002237135.1 Teleopsis dalmanni | reverse complement strand
TTGGAATAGTTCTGCGCAAAGAACTTAACTGGATGCAATTCAATTCAACTCAATAGGTCAAGTGTAATGAAATTTATGGCTGCAAATGTTGCCAGCAACAATTTCTGAATGCTTTTTTGTATGTCATGTGCTGTTCATTGTTACGTCCTGCTTGTCTGACATAAGTTATATTTTTCATTGCAGCATTTTGGGGGCTAACAAAAATGAGAGTGCAATAAGTGCAACAAATGCAGCAGCAACAGCAAGCCAGCAGCTCAATGAAATGCAGCAAGCAATTTATGCATTTTTCGTACACAAAAATTTAATTCACTTCTCTAGCACATAAACCCAACTGGAGAATTTTATTTGTAGCTGTTGGGACGTTTTTCTGTTTGTGACGCACTGAACCAGAACTTGCTGTAGCAATTGCAATTTGCAATGCAATGCTGCTCGTATTTGTAAAAAGATGTAAATGCAGTTACGCAGCTAAATGCAGTAACAAATGCAAACAGAAAATTTAAAAGAGGTCAGCCTACAACAATATTAATTTTTTTTTTCCTCGTCTTTTATTGGAATTATTTTTGTTGAAATGGTTACCCAACAGTCCAATAGTTACAGCTGGAATTGTTTAGCTGCTATGGCATCTGTTCATTTTCGTACTGAATTTGGCATTTGGCGTGGCGTGTATGTATAAATTTAAGTGAAATTGTGTGTAAATTTGCAACTTAACAATTGCACTCGCTGTTGCATACTTCTGGGCGTTTGTAACTTATGCTGCTCATTGTTTGGTTACTCCTTGCAAAATTGCGTAAATGAAAATAAATAAAATTTTAATCTAGAAAAATATAAATTGTTAAACGTTGTGTTTACATTTCAACGAAAATCATTTTGAATTTTAAATGAACAATGAACGAATTTTTACTAAATTGGTAGGAAGAGTTTTAAACAAGGAAAAATATTAAAAATAAAGAGGCAAATATATTGTAAATTCTTTACTGCTACTTATTTCGTTTCAATTAAATTTGGTTGTGTTTTTCTTTTCACATTTTTTTAATGGTTTTAATTTCATTTAGTTTAATAAGCAGAAATTTTTTGAAAAATATTTTGAAGTCGTTGGAAAAACATATACATTGTGACCGAAAAGGTTCCGGAAATTTTAAATAAAACGCAAAATTCTTAATCTTCATCAATATTTATTTTATCTCCTTCAAAATATGCTCCATTAGAAGCGATACACAAATGCAAACGTTTCTTCCAATCATCAAAACATTTTTTATAGGCGCTTTCCGGTATGGCTTTGAGTTCCCTCTGCGAATTCTGTTTTTCGTCTTCTATGGATTCAAAACGCGTTCCTCTGAGTGGTAATTTGAGTTTGGGAAACAGGAAAAAGTCACACGGTGCAAGATCAGGTGAATACGGTGGCTGTTTGATGGTATTTATTGAATGTTTGGCCTTAAAATCGTTGATAATGTTGGCTCGGTGCGAGGGAGCATTATCGTCATGAAAAATCCATGAATTATCCTTCCACAATTGAGGCCGTTTACGGCGGATAGCTCTCACGACCGATGCCTAGCTCTCGTGCTATCTCTCTAACACTCACATGAGGATTTTGGAACACGATTTCCTTTGCCTTTTCAATGTTTTCGTCGGTGGTAGAGGCCGAAGGTCGTCCAGAACGCGGCATGTCTTCGACGGTCGTACGACCGTCCTGAAAGGCTTTGTACCACTCATAAACTTGAGTTTTCGATAAAACTGATTACCCATAAGCCTTTTGTAGCATTCGCAACGATTCTGCACACGAAATTTCGTTCGAAACACAAAATTTGATGCAAACTCTTTGTTCAATATTTTTTTCCATTGTTTTTTCGCAACGCACTACTGAGGGGAACTGGTTTCAACAGCTGCGTAAACGAAACTGTTGACAGATTCGCGCCTTCATTTTTGGCATAGTAATTAAGGACAGTGCTTGCCAAAACTACATAAACTTAAATATCGAAAAATATACAGCGCGCGAATTTTAAATGAGAATTTCCGAAAACTTTTCGGTCACAATGTATATGTAGTAGTTCTTATAATATCAAAACATTTTAGGATTTAATAATACTTTACTCACACACATAACTTTAATACTAATTGGCTTGTTGTAACTACATAATGTATGAGTATCCATATTGGTTGCCTTTCCTTTAGCATTAAATTTAGAAAAATACGTCATGAATTAAATTTTTAAGCTAGATTAATTATATTAAATCATATTTAATGGAATGTATATTCATTTATAATAATGAAAAGTTTGCCTTGTTTTTGTGTAATTATATTTTTTTGAACCTTTAAAAAGAGCTTTTGTAAAAGTCGTTACCCAAATTTTTGCTAATGCAGGCTATAGGAGACAGCTTGATAATCCTTCCATTCTCGTTAAGTTCTATAACTTTCTTTCGGGATCTGAGGAAGTTTTTCCAATGGCCTTAACCCAGGTTTTTGCTTATGCTGAATATATACACAATAGGTGAGAGCTTGTCATTTTTTCTTCGCAGAGAAGTTTTTCTTATGTAAATTTCATAATTTATGGTCTTTAAAAAGAACTTTTACAATACTTATTACCAAGTTTTTCCTAAATTATATCCAGCCATTTTTAATGAAATAGGTGTATGTCCATTTATATTAATGAGGGATTTTACTCAAATTTCTTCAATTCTTTCATTTCTACACCATCACGTAACGTTTATCTGCTATACGGTTGCCGTTGTACTTACTATGACCTGCCATCCGGAAAGACAAGTTGTTGTGGCTACTGATCTCATTTCGTGGTCCAACAGATCTTAGAAAGCTAACATTTGTGTCCACTATACGTTTTTCTAAAAATATATCACTAACAATCTAGATTATCATATTATTTACTTGCATATTTATAGGAATGATAAAATACTTTCATTCGATTAATTACGATTAATCAATTTTTAGCATCATATACTCCTATTCTATCAAAGTGGCTCGTAAATGTAGATGAAAATAAAAAATTATTTTAAGAATCTCATCTCATAGATTCTTAAAATAATTTTTTTTTGCATAATGAACATATAATTTAGAAATAGAGGAAAAAGTTTATATATGCAAAAAAAGTAGTTGCTGGATTAGTCCTCTATTTGAAAAAGTTATTATATACTGTTTTGGAGCACAAAGCTAATAAATAGTTTAAATAGATAAATAGTACTAGAAATTTTAAATTTTCTCCAATTTGTTTCAAATAAACCATTGTAATCTATTAAACCACTCTAAATTGCTAAATGTAATCGTTCGAAGTCATTTATTGGTCGCTATTAAAATTCCTTAAATATCCATTTTACGTCTGATAGGTATTCAAATAACATGGAAAAGCAATTTTGCTTTGAGCTTCGATTAAAATTGCTCAATAAAAATTTTGAAAACAGCACAGGTTTCCATTGCAAACTTCAGTGAACATCAGTGGTACATCAATTGCAATATAAACAACCCTACAAATAGAAAAACGTGCACACAAGCAACATTTGTGCAACATTTCAGTGATTTGTTTTCTTTTTGTTTTCAACTTTGCTAGTAGATTTTTATAATTTATTTCAACTGACAATTCTGACTTATCTGACTACCAAACTGACGTTGTTTTATTGAAGCTTCAATTTGTTTTACAATTTCAAAGTGTCTCTCCCGTTTTATTTGCAGTCACAGCAATAGTTTGTACTGCACTGCAAACAAACAAACTTTCGCTTAACAAAAAGTCATGTTAAGGCAAATATTTTTGTGCTGTCGGTGCAATTGCGTGTTTGATTACAAATGCACTTTATGTTTTTATTTGCAATTTTGTTGTTATGTTACTCGAAGTGCTTATGGGCGCAATTTTTTATTTTACATTTGTTGTGTAAGAATAAATATATATATATTATATATCTTAAATGTTTGAAAAGCGAAAAATTTGTAATAGCAATAAAAAAAACAATATCTGAGAAGGAGAATAAATATCCTGAAACTATGCAACGATTATGTTAAATGGGAATTATGTTGCTTATTTCGTTTTTATAGCATACTTTTATGCGAGCAAGAAAATATTGCTGTAATATGGTGCTAAGGTTTTATTTTTTTAAATTTAATTTTAAAGTGTCTCTCCCGTTTAATTTTACAAATAAGTAAGATAGCGTTCACGTTTTTGTAAAGATTAAAAGGAAAAAATTTTATAAACAGATTTCTTCTTTTTTTTCTAGGTATAAGAAATATAATTAATTACAATTTCTGTAGAAAATTATTGTTAAAAATTGGTGATATATACACATTAAAAACTGTAGCAATCAAGTATCTCTCTACAATGCAAGTCACCAGCTTGCCATTTGTAAAGCTTATTTATAGAAACACTATATTATCAATAGCATTTACTTATAAATTCTATAAACATAACTAAAAATATATTAACAAAAAAAATATAATAATATATAACATAATAATTAATATGATTTGACAACAGCTTTATCAAATCATTGAAGACATTCATTAAATTATTTGACTAAAAAATTATGTTATATTCCTCCCCTTATTCAAATTTATATAAATGTTAATCAACTGTATTATAAAATTTTTTCATACTTTTTATATAACTTCTATGTAAATAGCTATTGTTTTTTGTTATGTTTTTTCTGTTAATTATTATATCCAAAATTTTATAAAACTGATTTAAGTACTTACTGAACGCGCTTAACTTTTACACATAAAAAATTATTTTCATGGCACCCCTTCAGCATTAAATGCAATTACAACTAATTAAAAATTTTGCCATTTCATGTAAATTCATAAACTATTCTAAACTTTTCCCTACAGCTATAGTTGAACTAATGTCAACAGCGTTAAAATCGCATGCATACGATTTTATAATATTTTTTAGTTCATCAAAAAGTTCATCAAAAACAAAAAACGTATAAAATGACAAGACTGTTTGCTTTATCAATGTTCAAAACTATGTCAAACTATTTTATTATAAAAACAATTACTAAACTTTATGAAAGTAAACGCTGATTATCATTCATAATGCAATAAACATTAACCAAAAATAATGTTAAAGTTTTCGTAATCAAAAAATGCTTAAAAGTACATAAAACTTCGATTAAAATATGAATATCCAAACATTAATAGTTTTTAAAATTTATAAAAATAATTTGTTAATAATTTTTTTCGCATTAATGTTAATTAGAATATTTAAAGCAAATCTATTTGACAAAAAAAGTTAAAAGAAATGTTTACTAAGTTTACTAAGAAAATAAATATAATATTTAATAATTAAAGTAAATGATTTTTTTTTAACTAAGAGTCATACCCATATGAAAGCAGTAGAGACGTCTAGTCGATATATTTTTTTTATTTAAAAATTCCTAAATGTTTCGCTCTTTTCTATTCGAAGCATATTTCTTGTCAGAGGACAAAATTATATTTTTTTTGTTAAAAATCCTCATCATTACCAAAATTTAATCGAATTATCTCTCCTGTTTTCAAGATCACATTCTTAGTCATCGTTGAAAACAACAAATATTTCATATTTGAAGTGACTAGCTTCATATGACTCTCTGGTAATACAAATTATTATAATTTTGTAATTAAAGAATTGTTCTCCTCCACCAGTAACAAATCATTTATGTAATAAAATGTGTTGCATATTTTTAGAGGCAAATAGAACTCAACTGTAAATTATAGTTTTATTTTAATTGCATACTTTTTGCTTCTATTATGCGGTGTTCACATTGTACGGTTAACAAAACCATTAAAGATTTTTAAAGTTACACCGATTACACTGTACTTTAGAGATTATTTTGGATATTATTTATAGAAACGCTAACGACATTTATTGAAATAATGCATTCCTGACAGAATTGATATATACAAATGAATTTATTCTATATCCAAATCAATTTATTCTGTAAACAATCTAATTGCAGTCTTTATAACTTAAGTGCTAATAAAGTCGATGATTGCTTCAATCTTACAGTATAAATGTAGTGTTAATTTCTCCCAAAAGCAGACTTTGTTTCAGTTTGGTAAATCTACAATTTAACAACTATTATACAGCTTGAATATTGATAATTGTTTTAAACTGGCAATCTCATAGTGCAAACACAGTATTTGTCGCTATTTTGTCTATTAATCTCTAATCTTAAATAATTAGTATATGAAATTAAATCTGTTTAATTGATGTGATATACTTTTACTCACATAGTATATACGTACTATTAAGCTTGACTAAAAGATTTAATTTTACTTTGGTAAATTCAAATCAGGAGTTTTAATCTCGATGATTACTTTAATATACTGTTAATATTACAGTGTAAACATAGTACTACCATGTAAGTTAAATCAAGTTATTACCAGAAAAAATTACAAATTACGCTTCAAATCCCAAATTGATTTAAGAATAGAACCTGAACAGAACCATAACTAAATGTACAACACATGTTATGGTTAAATGTACTATAATATGTTTGTATTTGAAAATAATAATAATAATCTCAGTAATTGCAACGTCAATTAAATATTTAATAATATATAATCATTATAAAAGTTAATACCTAAAAATAAGTAAAATATTTAAATAGATATACCAACAATATAGAAACATTAAAGCAAATACTAATAAATTTCATGAAAACCAAATTTACAAAACCACTAAACCAATCCGAATATGTGGCCACATCAAAAAAGTATTCAATCACATAATAAAAATAAATTTGATGTAATAAATAATATAAATATCAAAATTATTAAAACTATAAAATAAAACCATTTTATCCACTCTTCATCAGCAGCTTACATTAGAGAAGTTTTCACAACTGCATAAAATCGTTGGATAGTGTTGCCATTACTAAAAAAAATCTCCTCATTATAAATCCTGCGCTGCATATATAAATTTAACTTGCATATTACAAATTACATATATTAACATTTATTTAACTTAAATAAATATAGTAATAGTTATTAATATAAATAGCGAACTTAATGAAAACGTTACTAAATAATCATAATTATTTTTTTTCTTTTTTTTTATACTTTCCTGCTGCCATGAAAACCAAACATGATATATCATTTGCTCACTTCCTCATGCTAACAAAATACTACAAAACATATTCATGCACTATATTTGCAAATGAAATTCTAATGATTTTCCTCTGTGTGAAATGCTTGGTTGATGTGCAAAAAACCAACAAAAACCGACAAAAACCGCCAAAAACCTACGATAACTGAACAAAAAAACACAAAAATTGAAATAAAAATTAAAAACTTTGGTAACTGAAATACAAAAATTGTAGTACTGGCCGCAATCAACCGCCGATGTATACGGAAACATTGCCTGGCGAAAGTTTGGCACTCATGATTTCAGCACTCTCGGTCGAAATGGAAGGAAAATACTACTGCACCGCATCCTATGCGAACACAGAATTACTCGAAACGAGCGTTATAATTAAAACTTATGGTAAGTAAAGCTAAGCTTTTTATTTTTCCATTTTATTAATTTTTGCTCTATTGCAAAATGTTGCATTATATATTAAAAACTGTGGCTGGCTACTACTTTACTTGGCATGTATTTGTGTTATGAAATCTCTTGAAATCAACATTAAATCAGAGTTCGGAATGTGGTGCACAAAATCGCACACTGCACTGTGCGAGTGGAAATTATTTTTAAAATATGCACACGCACATTTGTGGTGTTAAGAAAAAAAATGCACGCACTCAAATTTGTTGTGCGATTTTAAATTTCACATCGCACAAAGCGATGATTGTGCACACAGATTCGTGCACACACATTTGTGCTGTGTGACTGATTTTTAAAAATGTGCACAATCAGATGTGCGAGAAAATTTTATGCTCGCACCGCACTGTGCGACAAAAAATTCTCTTTGCACACGAGTGTGCTGCTCATATTACGTTTGCACAAATGTGCACAAATGTGCGACTGCACAAACGTGCACAAATGTGCACAAATGTGCGATGCACAAACGTGCACAAATGTGCGATTTTGCGCTTGCACCCAAGGGTGGAAAAAATTACAGGAACTTCACAATTTTGTTTGAAATAGAAAATATTATTTTGTTGCAAATTTTGAAAAAATTGATATTTGCGTTCGTTGGGATCGTAATTTATGTTAAAAATTGCATAAATTAACAAATATTTAAAATAATTATTTTTGTTAATTAATGTAAACTAAAAATTATAACTGTCTTAACCTTATTTGTATTTTAACTTAAAATATTAGTTTTTTGTATATTACTTTGTACATTTTTAAATGCAAATATAGTAAGTGAACTTAAAGTATTTGTTTGGAAAGTTTTGCACCAGTTTAAAAAAAATAAAAACATATTTTAGGAAGATTTTTTTATGCCCAAAAAATATGAAAGATTAGGAAAATATTTTTTTTGAACAGGTAGCAGGTATTGGTATTGGTGTATTTGTTTAATAAATTTTGCAACAGTTTAAAAAAGATAATACGGGAGGGCCACAAATAGGTATTTTTCTTCTACAGAAATATGTATTCACTTAGGTAGAGTATCTAACATTCATTAAAAAACGCGAAAGATTAAGAAAATATTTTCTTGAACAGGTAGCAGGATTTTAGCGCCCTTTCTACTGTGCTAAGTAAGCAGAGATATAATTTAAGTGAAAAAAATATTTCAGCAATGTTATTAATAAGATTAAATGAAAATTTATTTCAAAAAATATGTAATAAAAATTATATATTTTTTAATAAGAAATTAAAATATTAAATTATTAAATTATTTCAATAACTTTGTAAAATTTAAACTGTAATTAAAGATAAAAAATTAAGTGAAATCTAATAACAAAATTAATTTATGTTGTTGTAAAAAATATTTAATTTGCTTTTTATAACCTTACTAACGAATCTTAGTGTACAACTTACTATTAAATAAAATTTTATGAAGTAGTCCAAATTTGATATATTTAATTTTTTCAAAGTACGATCCGTAGAACCGATCCTCTTTACTTATAACATTTCGAAACAAATACTCTTTCTCTTTAAATT
>NC_051846.1:167690996-167698672 GCF_002237135.1 Teleopsis dalmanni | reverse complement strand
TGTCTTCTGACCGATGCATCGAACCGTTAGTATAAATTACATATTTTTTTATAACATCATAAGGTCTAAACATCATCAAAATATACGTTCGATTAAAATTATTGCTGCAGTTCTTAACAGTATCAAAGAAAATCCAGATTCGTCCATTACACGGCACTTACTATATTTGGGCCATGATATCAATGGAACTTTTTATGGCGAAATATGTATTTGAATCATGTCCTTATAATATTCAGCTATTATAAAAACTAAAATCGGCTAAGAATATATCTTGAATGTAACATACGGTTTCTCAATTAATATAATTTGGGTAGTAAGTTTTCGGCATCGAAAATCCATAAGTAACTATTGTACGAGTCACGATATTGTGTGGTATTCAATCTTAAAGTTCCTACAAAAAATTTATACTTGTATGAAAAAAAAGAAAGGTGTAACAGAAATTGTCAATAGTGATCATTACAGATATACGTTTATCTATTTTCTTTTGGGGTTAATTTGAAGATAGAAATTTGACAGTGTGGCCACCAAGCCTCACTGGAATTACACAAAACATAGCGTTTTTGCGGGCAATCCTCAAAATTTCGATGCTTTGATATATCATTATCATCCTCAAACTCTCGATGCTTTTATATATCATCATCATCCATAGCTATACAATCCATGTAAGACCTAAACTTGCTTTACTCCACTTCTTCATTATTTTCTATTTTTGACTTTTATTACCCAGTTGATGACATTCATATCTCTCAAATCTTGCTGAATGCTGTAACTCCATTTCGGCACAATAACACTGCCACAATTATAAGGCCTATAGTCACTTATAGAAGTGATATCATCATCCATAAACATACAAACTATGTAAGAATAAATCTGGTTTTATGACATTTCTCCATTTTTCTCTATTTTTGGCTTTTATCTTCCAGTCGCTGACATTCATATCTCTTAGAATTTGTTGAACACTGTAACTTCAACTCAGCACAACAAGACTGTTACAATTATATGACCTGTAGTCACTTACGGGAGCGAAACCTGAAGATTAATTAATGCCACAGCAAATGAACTGGTGGTATTTGAAAGAAGGATTATTGGAAAAGTATTTGAAGAATATCGCATAAGATATGAACTCGAACTTGATCAACTAATGAGAGGTGACACAATAATCAAGCACATAAAAAATCAACTCTTGAAATGTGTAGGGCACGTTATGTGGATGCTAGAAGAGAGAGCAGCAGACAGAATCTTCAAGAGTGAAATTAGAACAAATATGCTTTGTTATGCTGTTGAATATTCAAAAAATTATGATCAAACTCTTGCCAAATATGTGTCGAAAGGCCATTTGCAATTTCAGTACAGTATGATATCATCTGGAAGATATTTGAATATAGTTGTATTTCACATCTAATAACAAAGACTAAAATGCTGATAATTTAATAATAATAATAATTTAAACCATGCTTAATTTTATCTGTAATATTTCTACATTAATATGATTTCAATAAATACTTTTGCATATTTATGAGTATGTTTCAAATTTTTAATTGCACTACATTTCGCTTCACTTCAACAATAACAATTAAGTTGTTATTGTTAAAAACCTCAACTAAAAATTGATTTCTTCAAACGTTTAAACAATAAAGTAAAAATTATAATTGCAGTTTCATTTACTTTCGAATCAACTGTTTAAATTTTCTGATTTATAGTTGTAAAGTTCATTTGAAAGTAAAATGAAACTGTTTTAGTACCATTCGTTATAAAGTATTCTTGCCTAGTGCAAAGCCTGGCTTAGAGGTAAAAGCGCACATTGTGAATGTGCCACTTCGCAAACTTGACTACAAACATTAATTTAGTAAAACTTTTACACTGTAACTTACTTCTTTGCCCTGCGGTTAACACTCCTCCCACTGCTTTGGTGCTGCATAATGGCATTGTGCATTCAGTGACCACTAAACAAAGGTGGAACATGGCGTATAGAACAACATGAAGAGTGGTACTTTCGGCGGCGTAGTACTCTAGAATCAAAGTGGATATACTTCCAGGCATAGATGCTTTTAAGTTGCTACAAAACAAAAAGTTCACTAAAAGTATATAGCAGAGAACGCATAAAATTGCACTTCGCTTGAATAAAACATTAAAATGAAAAATAATTGAAATATAAAATGGAATTGCATAAAATGCTAAAAGTGCACCAAGATACTCAAGCCAAACGAAATAAATTTGTTTAAAGAGTTCCTTTGCATTATTTATCCATTTTACCCAGTTTTGAAATTAATTTCAAATAAAATCAGGAAATATCTCGGAAAAAAATTTATTAATTTCATTTCAATTTGAACTTTAATTAATAAAGTTCAGATTAGTTTAATTAGTATCTAAAGTATATTTTGAAAAAATCTATTTCAGTTGGCAAACATAAATTAACTAAAGTTCAAAGTTTTTCATTTTGAAAAAATATATTTCAGTTGGCAAACATAAATTAACTAAAGTTCATAAATTAACTTTGATTAATAAAGTTCAAATTAATTTAATTAGTATCTAAAGTATATTTTGAAAAAATCTATTTCAGTTCAGTTTAACTAAAGTTCAAACTTTTTCATTTTAATTAATTAAGTAAATTAATTAATTAATTTGTTGCTACAATAAATTTAAATATCAATAAATACTCTTAACTTCAATTTTAATGTTATTAATTATTTTTCTTGCACTTTAATAAATCTGCTACTTAACACTTGTTTCGTGTAATTACACAGTACTTTAGTGTGTAATTGTTACTCAGTGAATTGATTTCAGTTATTTATTTCTATCTTTGCGTGCTTCTCAGCAATTAGCGGCATTAAATTAGAACTTCATTTCTCTGTATCTTACCTCACATGTATCTTACGTTGCGCTCCTATTGATAATACACATATTTGCCAGTGGAAATAGTTTAGATATAAATTTTTTTAGTTTTAAAATAGTTTCAGCTATCTTTAAACGGCTTCAGGCAATTACCTTCACATTTTAGTATCTTTTGTTTATAGGGCATCTGTGACCTCAAAATTGATTTTAGAAATGAAATGTTGCTTTCAGTGTTTGAAGATTTATGGCATTGCCTTTATTCGTGATAGAAAGTACATGCATTGCACTCTGCAATACCGTAAAACCACATGGAACAATTAGAAAATATCCGTTGGAAATGATTGAAACGGCATTCTCGTGTTTACAGTTTTACGTTAAAAGTTATAAAAGATTAAGAAAATTAGTTCATTATTATAAACATTTAGTATATTAGTTTATGAGATTTATTTTAGAAAGTCAGTTATACGAGTACAATCAAAATTTATATATTTTTAAGCATATGAACTATTTCAAATTTATATAATAAGCTTAATTAATATAAACTAACTAAATACGTTATTTCATATTGGTTAAACTTAATAATTAGTAAAAGGATCTCATATTTAGAAACATTCGAAATAGGTTTTGTTGATATGCTATTGGAATATATGTCCTATATCAAATTTGTTCTCATAGTGACATTTTTGAAGCATTTCGAAAGAAAAAAAAGTTAATTGAATAAAAAAAATTATTTAATTTATATACATAATAATAATATAAATATTGTTGTGTGGTTTTTATTATAAGTAAGGTTAGGTTAGTGTGGCGGCCTTGTATACCCAAAAACTTTCTTATGTTCAAATAATAGCCTGTTGTGATACCACAGAAAATAACGTTGGTTCGTACATAATCTACAACGTCAATATACAACCTACGGGAAAAAAGCCAACGACTCCCCTCATAAGGTAAAGGTAAACCAACCTGACGATTTTATACATTTGGCTAAGTCCCTAATATTGTGCGATAATAGCTCAGTCAGATCGGTAAGAAAAGGGTCTCCTAAGATTTTTGATATTTTCCTGTTAAAGATGTGCACTGACACATGAGATTAAACACAGTTTTCTCCTCATTCTTATAGCCACAGCCGCGACAAAGGTCATTAGAGGGAAGTCCTAGTCTCATAGCATGCTTTCCTATTATACAGTAGCCCGTCAGCACCGTTGCCATAATGCTAAGTAGGTTTTGTCTTAGTTGAAGTAAATGACTGGTACATTTTTTTGAGCAAATTAGAAAGATGATTCCCATACTCTTCGAGTATAATGCATTAATGTGGTAACGCAGCAAATAAGTATTGGCACCTCTAGTTAAGCTCCAAGATTGACTTCATACAATTTTCCTTTAGATATTTTGAAAGATTAGAAGTTGAGGTACAAGCATAGATTCCTAAAGCAAAAGAAAATTTTAAGGATCACAAAGAATATCCAAGTATACAGTTTTAGTACTCTTTCGGATGCAATATTACTTTATTATATCCTTAACTTCTGCTGGAGCACTAGTCCTTAAAGATCAATCTAAATCGTATTCTGTTTGACACCATTCTTATGACATCTTTCCATGTATATCTGACATCGTCAATTATATATATATAACTATACGAACTATATCAACAGTTTGACGCTGGGGTGCCCGGTTAGCGGTTACTCTACGTATTTCACTAGAATGCTTGTCGATCTTTATTATTTGTGGTATTGTCTTTACTAATTCATAAATACTTTGGCTTAATAATTTTTTGATATTATTTATGACCTTAGCACTTCAAATCCCCTTCTTGTACAATGACTGTTAAGAATACATCAAATAAGATTTGTTTATTAAACTTGGATTAGAGATACTTTAATAATAATTTAATAAAACTTAAAACAACATCAAGTTCAGGCTTAGTTTTATATCTTGTTTTGCTTCAGTTGAAATATTTGCGGTATGGTAAAAGACTACTACCTATCTAAAATCACTATAATTAAGATTTTTAATAATTGTGACCACTCCTCACAAATCAGCTAGTGTTAGTAGTAATTATATTAATTAAAAATTAATTTAAAAAATTTTTTAACAAAATTTTTAATTTGTACCATGCAAAACAAAACATTGTTTAAAAGCCCATATGAGAACCGACAAGTCTGCTTAAAGAAAAAAAATTATTAAAAATGATGAAAACATTCATATCAATCATTGAAGTATCTGTTAATGTAATATCGTGCTTTTGTAATTATAAGTCTTAATATTGCGGACTTGTCTCAACACATGTTCAAATTATTAGCAGCAATTTCATGAAATTACTTTTTTTATACTTTTTTTTAATATTTAATATTATGAATCTTATAGCTCAGTATGAGATACTTTTCATGCATCTTTTGCAGCTTTTCCTGATTCATATCTTAAATTATTGCTATGTAGTTATATCTAAGAAAAAAAGAAAATGTTAAGCCCAATTTCGTTTCGTAAAATTGAATTTTATTTTAAACAAAAAATATATATTTTCATTAAAAAAAATATTTAATCTTTTTTTTAATAAAATTTTTATTTCAACACAAAAAAAATTAAATTTTACTCTTGAAATATCAGAAATTGAAGAGCAAAGAAGCAATGAGCACGAATATCTGTGCCGCATCTGTTAGAATGCAAGTCTTTAAGTGTTCAACTCTTTTTTTTTGTTTTGTTCCAAAATAGTAACTGAAAGATATTTTATAATTGTTTTTCAAAATATAAAATATACGAATTTAGGAACTCGTTTTTAATATTTTTTGCCAGACTTGTTTATATGAAAATTATTTTATTTGTGAAAAATGTTTACACAATTGAAAAACTCCAATGAATATCTGTTGGAACTTTTTCTGAATTTTAGAGAATTTTATTTTGGTATTATTTTTTATATTTGAAATGCTTGCTCAACCCTTTAAATGAAAATATTCTTTCCAAACATGTGTCAATTACAAAAACAACACAAATATGACATTTCTGACAGCTGACATAGGAACTGACAGACAGCATACAGTGGCAGTCAGTCGATTGAAATGAAATTTGTGAATTCTGAAAAAAAAAATATTCCTAACAATTATTTTTATTATTTCCCAAACAATAAAGTTTTTTGGAAAAATTATTTTACTCACACTTGAAGCATACGTATAGCTTTCAGTTTATTTATTAAGTGGAAAAAGCGAAAATCCATATATGCTTTTAAAAAAGTTATTTCCAGAAAACTATTAAGGATGTCATATAGTTGCGCTAACGATGAGTCGATAAAAATTAGTTTGAATAAATTACTTACTTAAATAATTAAACTAAGTCTTACCGGAAACACAAGTAATATTGACTGAGAAATAAAATAAAGCGCAAGTTTTATTTGACTCACTTTCAAACAGAGGAAAATAGAAAGCTAAAATAAAGTCTAATGAGACTAATCTTCTTCTGTTTTAGTTTGGCATAACAATCTCTTTTAATCAACTGTTGCCTCAAATAATGTTTTCCATATTTTCCAATCTGTTTACACAGGTACTTTTGTGTACCCACGCTCATATTACAAATATTGTTGATCCATATTTTCTCAACTACTTTCTACCTCACAAACCAAATGGGACCATTGTAGGCCTATTAATCCCATTTATTGGAAGTGCGTTTTTTGAATACGTTCTATTCTATATCCTAAGATATACCCTAAGATATAGAATAGTTACCATAAATTCTAAACGTAGACTTTTATATATTTCAGTACCCTCTGTCATACTATTTTATGTTTGATTATATCGGCTATATCGGATAGGGTGAAGTTACCATACAGTAGTGGTAGGTCGTTTTCAAAATATTCTTTTTTAAATTTCATTTTGACGTCAATATGACAGTAGTGACTACTTTCAAGTTTTATAGAAACTGTTCTATTTAATAGAGAAAGTAGTTAAAGTAGTGAACTACAACAACAAAAAGTTCTTTTTACATTATTTTAATTAATTGAATTTTTGGCTGACCATATAGCTGTTTCGAGTATTACCAAATACCCATCATCAGTGGTCTTTGATTTATTTCTAATATTATTTTTTCAAATATCTTAAGCTGATTTATTAAATGTAATTTAATAGTCCATAAGTTACAACCGCATGAAAGCATATTTTCTAATTTTTTGATGGGATGGTACTTGAAAAATATTCATTTTAGTTCAAGGTCTTACGTGACATTTTTTTGTAGTTTGTGCGGAACGTTTTCGAATTCTGAAACAAAATTAGTTAGATAGATTTTTTTTGGATTCATTCAAATACATATTACACTTATTTTAACTAGTTTTCTAATATATAATATATTAGTATACAGTTCGAATAGTTCAAACTATTGCTATAATTTGCTTTATAATGACTATTTCGAACTGCTTTTTTTTTTTTTATATAATGAATAGTTCGAACTACTCAGTGTTCGTTTTATAATAAATAGTTTGAACTATTCAGTATTCTTTTATGATGAATAGTTTGAACTGTTTACTATTCACTATTCGTTTTATAATGAATAATTCAAACTGCTCAGTATTCGTTTTATAATGAATAATTCGAATTATTCACTATTCGTTTTATAATGAATAATTCGAATTATTCACTATTCGTTTTGTAATGAATAATTCGAACTGCTCAGTATTCTTTTTATAATAAATGCTTCATACCATTCAGCACTCGTTTTATAATGAATAATTCAAACCATTCAGTACTCGTTTTATAATGAATAGTTCGAACTGCCTCAGTATTCATTTTCTTAGTTTAAACCATTCAGTACTCGCTTTATAGCATATACCTAGTTCGAACTGCTCAATGTTTATAATGAATTTTTTG
>NC_051846.1:167634979-167690896 GCF_002237135.1 Teleopsis dalmanni | reverse complement strand
TATTCGTGGTGTGGTGCATCATGAATTCGTCCCTGAAGGACAAACAGTCAATAAAGCCTATTATTTGACTGTTTTAAGACGTTTGCGTGAAAATATCCGCCGTAAACGGCCTCAATTGTGGAAGGATAATTCATGGATTTTTCATGACGATAATGCTCCCTCGCACCGAGCCAACATTATCAACGATTTTAAGGCCAAACATTCAATAAATACCATCGAACAGCCCCCGTATTCACCTGATCTTGCACCGTGTGACTTTTTCCTGTTTCCCAAACTCAAATTACCACTCAGAGGAACGCGTTTTGAATCCATAGAAGACGTAAACCAGAATTCGCAGAGGGAACTCAAAGCCATACCGGAAAGCGCCTATAAAAAATGTTTTGATGATTGGAAGAAACGTTTGCATTTGTGTATCGCTTCTAATGGAGCATATTTTGAAGGAGATAAAATAAATATTGATGAAGATTAAGAATTTTGCGTTTTATTTAAAATTTCCGGAACCTTTTCGGTCACAATGTATATGTTTTTCCAACGACTTCAAAATATTTTTCAAAAAATTTCTGCTTATTAAACTAAATGAAATTAAAACCATTAAAAAAATGTGAAAAGAAAAACACAACCAAATTTAATTGAAACGAAATAAGTAGCAGTAAAGAATTTACAATATATTTGCCTCTTTATTTTTAATATTTTTCCTTGTTTAAAACTCTTCCTACCAATTTAGTAAAAATTCGTTCATTGTTCATTTAAAATTCAAAATGATTTTCGTTGAAATGTAAACACAACGTTTAACAATTTATATTTTTCTAGATTAAAATTTTATTTATTTTCATTTACGCAATTTTGCAAGGAGTAACCAAACAATGAGCAGCATAAGTTACAAACGCCCAGAAGTATGCAACAGCGAGTGCAATTGTTAAGTTGCAAATTTACACACAATTTCACTTAAATTTATACATACACGCCACGCCAAATGCCAAATTCAGTACGAAAATGAACAGATGCCATAGCAGCTAAACAATTCCAGCTGTAACTATTGGACTGTTGGGTAACCATTTCAACAAAAATAATTCCAATAAAAGACGAGGAAAAAAAAAATTAATATTGTTGTAGGCTGACCTCTTTTAAATTTTCTGTTTGCATTTGTTACTGCATTTAGCTGCGTAACTGCATTTACATCTTTTTACAAATACGAGCAGCATTGCATTGCAAATTGCAATTGCTACAGCAAGTTCTGGTTCAGTGCGTCACAAACAGAAAAACGTCCCAACAGCTACAAATAAAATTCTCCAGTTGGGTTTATGTGCTAGAGAAGTGAATTAAATTTTTGTGTACGAAAAATGCATAAATTGCTTGCTGCATTTCATTGAGCTGCTGGCTTGCTGTTGCTGCTGCATTTGTTGCACTTATTGCACTCTCATTTTTGTTAGCCCCCAAAATGCTGCAATGAAAAATATAACTTATGTCAGACAAGCAGGACGTAACAATGAACAGCACATGACATACAAAAAAGCATTCAGAAATTGTTGCTGGCAACATTTGCAGCCATAAATTTCATTACACTTGACCTATTGAGTTGAATTGAATTGCATCCAGTTAAGTTCTTTGCGCAGAACTATTCCAAAAAAAATGTTACTCACACGACTTGGCTGGTTTGGGTTTGGTTTAGTTTGGCTTGAGCTTGGGTTTGCTTTGACTTGGTTTGATTTCATTTTGCTTGTTGGTGCTTTGTGGCGAAACGCATAAAATGATATTGAATTATTGTGCGAAATACGTGAATGAATACTGGACACAAATACAAGTACATAAGCCAGAAGACTTAACTGCTTTGCAAATTTGTTTTATTATAGTTTACTCGGTTTGGTACTGTTATTTACACAATCTGGTGCATTTGGAGTAGAAACATCGCTCTTTTTTTCTGAATTTGTTTTTCATTGGATAGATTTTTATGTTTTTGTTTTTGGAATTATAAAGAAGTGATTCCATTAGTAGATATAAATCTTATACGATTAAATAGTCAATTACATTAAAACGTCTATTCTGACAGACAAAACAAATACTATAACAAATAGCATGTCCTTATATAAAATAATAAAACTTGTTTTTATTAAATATTTATTTAATATCTTTTTTCTAATATCTAATCAATAATAAATTTATTAATATTATTTTCGAAATTTTTTTAAATAATATTCCTTATTCAGCAATCATAATTGCTATAAATTAGCAAGGATAAAAGGAATATTTCATAATTACATTATTACTATGACATAATCTTCTTGATCATCGCACTAGCAATGCATTAAAGCATTTACGAACTATAATATATTAAAATCCATTACACATTTTGAATACAGCTGAATGTAACTTTTTATGGATATGTGCAATTCAACTAATTGAGAATTATAAAATAAATATGAAATCAAAATAAAATTTAATCACATTCAGAATTAGAAGCAAGTGTATAGTAGACTTACGCAATTCTGTAATATTATATTGCTGTCAAATGTGTTTAGATTAAGTATTTGATAATGAACGTCAAACAAGTCGAAAATAGTAGTTAAAAATAGTAAATAAATTATTTATAGTCCTGCAAGAACGTATCAATGTCATATCTGTGTAACATTTTAATTGTATCCAAACAATACTTGTAAAATGCTTACTAAAATTATAAAGAAGAAATTATGACAGTATTGTTTCTAAACGTTTTCAAATTTTTAATTCTGATTGTCTTCTGAAAGTATATTATTTAATTTGATATACCATCACCAAGTGAAATGAAATCACTTTTTTAAAAAATATTAATTTAAATATTAATTTCGAATTAGTTCAAAAATATGGGTATATGAAGAAAACTAAAAAATCTTTTTAACTTTTAATTTTGGCGTAAACAAGGATGTCAATAAATTGTTAACAACTTTTTACTTAACCAGTATAATTCAATGTCATTTTATGAATTTATTCTTAATAATCTTTTTGTCATAAAGTACTTATCAAGCAGAGGTGTTGTTTTTAAAAGGTTTTATAAATACTCAATTAATTAATTTTGATAATTTTATACTATTTCATAGAAGATTTTTATTATTAATAAATGTAATTATGATCAATTGACGAAATAATCTGTTTTAAACCTAATTTGGTAATTAGAATAATTAAATTAAATAAAATATTAACTGTAGAATACCAATGAACTAAACAAAATAATATGAAAATGTAAGGAAACGAAATTGCGAAATTTATGCAAAATACAAAAAATGTTTCTATTAATTTATATAAATTCTTTTTCATACATAATATTAATAATGTGTCCAATAATGAATTATTTATTTAAAATAAAAAAGAGAATTATGTTGAGGAAATTTTAAACTAATAAATTTGATTTTGTGATCAAGCAAATTTTTGGACAATTTTGGACTGTTTTGGACAATTTTTGACTATTTTGGACAATTTTCGACTATTTTGGACAGTGCCAAATATTTTATATCTTATAGATTCAGAAGCATATATTGACTTAAGAGTTCAATATTAATTGTTTCGTTTACATATATCAGGAATTAAATCCTATCAAAACCTGTGGACTCGTGTGTAACAAGCAAAGTCGACGTATACTTAATTTTTGTAATTTAAATTTTAATTTTTTCATTTTTTTTAAAAGGAACATAGTTTTATAATTTTATGTTGAAATTTTTCAAATTCAAACACTTATGTGTGTAGAAAATATTACTGTGAATTTGCATTAGATCGCATTTATAGAGTAGCAGTGTTTTGATTAGAGTAGTACAGAATATCTGCAGCAGCAAGAATATTTGTATTTAAATTTCTTAGATTATAGCGATTTGAATGTACTTCATTTTTGTACGTACTATATAAGTTCATAGTTTGAATTTAATAGTTCTTATTCCCTGATGCTATGTATTCAAAAGTTAAATACCGATTGTTAAATTAATTTTACATTCTGCAGGCCTGTTTATAGCATATATAGAGAGACAGCAAAAATATATGTTTAAATACAATACATAATACATTTTTTCTGTGAATGCCCTGCTTTGGCATCCAGAAGATCAAGGTTCTTAGGAAAATATATCTTTAATAGTTTATCAGACTGTTAATCGGTGATGACGAAAGGCCTTTAAATTACCTAAATTCGGCAGGATGGATTTAGTCTCTTCTTTTCTATACTAGGGTTCTTGCGAGGAATGTGGTAGCAAAACGGCGAAAAACTGATAATTGGGGTACATGGACGTTATCTAATGGCTTGCCACTGCAACCAACCATGTGTTAAAATTATCCAGAAAATTGCTAATTTAATGTACCTCGAATTTGTATGTTTTTCATTAGTTCACGGTTTAAATTTGACAGGATTCAGTTTCTGATAGTTATGTCCAAGAGCATTAAATATTTGGCAGTGTCCAAAATTAAAAACGTTTAGTCCAAAAATTGATTTGTTTAAAAAATCAATTTTTGAGTTTAAAAATTTCTATAATATTTATTCACGACAAGATATATTATAATATTTATATAAAAAATAGAGAAATTTTTGTTTCTGCATAAAAACTTACAAAATGCGTTAGTAAACTATTCCACTGTAAATGTATTCGCCAAGGATTATAAATGACGTAAGCGAGTAGCTAAATAAGTTAGACAGGAAACGTAGCCATGTAATATGAAAATTATTCGATTTTCGCGGATAAAAATATTAATGAACTTTAATTTTATTGATTGAATAAATAATTTTATATGAGTTTATGTTTATGTGAATATGTGGTATATTGTATTGAGATTAGTTTCACCTGAGTCTTGATATAAAATCTGTATATAACACACAAACAAACAAATAATTACAAAACAATATTCAACAACGTTATATTAAATAATAAATAAAATAAATAAATAAAATTTTGTTAAATTACAAACAACTACTATAAAATTTATATAATTTTTTAGAAATTACTATATACGAGTACATACATAACTTGGTTAGAAACGATATTAAGTATTGTATATATATATGAATTAATGCTACTATTTTTATTTTTTTTTTAATTATTTTGTAATTAAAGTAACTCAAATTTTTTTATTATAGCTGTTGCCAAAAATGCAATTATTTAATTGATTACTAATTAAAAATAATATTAACAAATTTTTATTAGCAATACAAAGGCTGAAAAACAATTTCTACTGCAACAAAAAATATTTTTCTTAGATATTTAAATTGCAAATAACTGAAAAATTATTGAAAAATAATTAATTCAAATATAAAATTGCAAAAAACATATATAAAAAATTTGTATTTTAATTGAGTTCACAACAAGCTTAATTAAAAAAATTAAAACTGAAATCAAAACCTAATTTAAAAAATGCAAATAATTTAATTTTCAAACGTGCAGTTCTTATATATTTAAACAGAAAGATACATTGCCGGAAAAATAAGATAAATAAAATTGTTTTGTTTACGTTTTGTTGTTGTGTGTTAATGTCTGTTTAATTTATTGCATAAATTTTAATTGAATATAAAACTTTCAACCAATTAATTGACTATTCTATTTTTCTTTTTAAATTACTTCAAACGATGCTGGCAACACTTACACTTGAGGTAATCTAACTCCTCTGGAATCATACAGTGGATAATAGACTTTGTTCCTAAAGTTATAAAGTTGAAATAAGAAAAAAAAAATAAAAATTACGTAAATTAAGAAACAATATTAAAAAATTACAAAATTAAGTTAAATATTTTAAGCAAATAACAGCTTTAAAATTTCTCCCAAGGAAAGGCAAATAGCGTAAAGCAGCACGACAAAAAAAACATTATAGTTCAAAAATATACATAAAATTACTTTTGCCTTTAAATATTTTCAATTATTTTTTTCCCATATTTTTATTTAAGTTTTCTTAAGGTTTTTATATAATTTATTTAAAATTTTCTTAAGTATATAAGAAAGTTATAGAAAGTTTTTCTAGCGCGCAGTATAAAATTGTTTCATACACCCTTACTAGGATTATAGATTATTATTGGATTAATGACAATTGCTGTACAATGAAATTATTTTTACATAAAAAATAGTTTCTTTTTTATTTTTTTTAATATTTTTACACATTTATTACATATTAACATTAAGTAAATTATTTATAGTTAAATTATTTACTATACAACAAATTATTGGTAAATTTTTTTTATAAGTTAACTTACGGTTTTGGTAAGATTGTGTTATTTAAATTATCTTTCCATTGTAAATCTGACACTAAATTCGGATCTGGTACCATGGGTTTGCATGTTAAAATTAGAGACTTTCCAACTGGTTTACGTTGTACTTCTTGCTTTGGAAAAATTTCAAGTCTTGGTTGAATTTCAGCAAATGCAACATCTGAAATAAAAAATTAAAATTATTTTTAATATAATTTAGATTTGAAATTTAAAGTACTAAATAAATACTATATTAATATTAAATACTAAATTAAATACTAAATACTGAATACTGAGCAGTTTGAACTTTTCGTTACAAAACGAATACTGAATGGTTTGAACTATCGATTATAAAACGAATACTGAATAGCTCAAAAAATTCATTATAAACATTGAGCAGTTCGAACTAGGTATATGCTATAAAGCGAGTACTGAATGGTTTAAACTAAGAAAATGAATACTGAGGCAGTTCGAACTATTCATTATAAAACGAGTACTGAATGGTTTGAATTATTCATTATAAAACGAGTGCTGAATGGTATGAAGCATTTATTATAAAAAGCAGTTCGAATTATTCATTACAAAACGAATAGTGAATAATTCGAATTATTCATTATAAAACGAATAGTGAATAATTCGAATTATTCATTATAAAACGAATAGTGAATAATTCGAAATATTCATTATAAAACGAATAGTGAATAATTCGAATTATTCATTATAAAACGAATACTGAGCAGTTTGAATTATTCATTATAAAACGAATAGTGAATAGTAAATAGTTCAAACTATGCATCATAAAAGAATACTGAATAGTTCATTAATAATAATTCGAATTATTCATTATAAAACGAATTTTGAGCAATTTGAATTATTCATTATAAAACGAACACTGAGTAGTTCGATCTATTCATTATATAAAAAAAAAAAAAGCAGTTCGAAATAGTCATTATAAAGCAAATTATAGCAATAGTTTGAACTATTCGAACTATATACAAATATATTATATATTACAAAACTATTTAAAATAAGTATAATATGTATTTGAATGAATACAAAAAAAAACTATCTAACTAATTTTGTTTCAGAATTCGAAAACGTTTCGCACAAACTACAAAAAAATGTCACGTAAGACCTTGAACTAAAATGAATATTTTTCAAGTACCATCCCATCAAAAAATTAGAAAATATGCTTTCATGCGGTTGTAACTTATGGACTATTGAATTACATTTAATAAATCAGCTTAAGATATTTGAAAAAATAATATTAGAAATAAATCAAAGACCACTGATGATGGGTATTTGGTAATACTCGAAACAGCTATATGGTCAGCAAAAAATTCAATTAATTAAAATAATGTAAAAAGAACTTTTTGTTGTTGTAGTTCACTACTATTCGAAACCTCTCTATTAAATAGAGAGGTAAATAGTTTCTATAAAACTTGAAAGTAGTCACTACTGTTATATTGACGTTTAATACAAATTTAAGAAAAAATATTTTGAAAAAGACCTACCACTACTGTATGGTAACTTCACTCTCTCCGATATATCCGATATAATCAAACATAAAATAGTATGGCAAAGGGTACTGAAATATATAAAGGTCTACGTTTAGAATTTATGGTAACTATTCTATATCTTAGGGTCATATCTTAGGATATAGAATAGAACGCATTCAAAAAACGCACTTCCAATAAATGGGATTAATAGGCCTACAATGGTCCCATTTGGTTTGTGAGGTAGATGAAAAAATATGGATCAACAATATTTGTAATATGAGCGTGGGTACACAAAATTACCTGTGTAACCAGATTGGAAAATGTGGAACACATTATTTGAGGAAACACTTGATTAAAAGAGATTGTTATGCCAAACTAAAACAGAAGAAGATTAGTCTCATTAGACTTTATATTAGCTTTCTATTTTCCTCTGTTTGAAAGTGAGTCAAATAAAACTTTATTTTATTTCACAGTCAATATTACTTGTGTTTCCGGTAAGACTTAGTTTAATTATTTAAGTAAGTAATTTATTCAAACTAATTTTTATCGACTCATCGTTAGCGCAACTATATGACATCCTTAATAGATTTTGGGAAATAACTTTTTTAAAAGCCATTTATGGATTTTCGCTTTTTCCACTTAATAAATAAACTGAAAGCTATAAGTATGCTTCAAGTGTGAGTAAAATAATTTTTCCAAAAAACTTTATTGTTTGGGAAATAATAAAAATAATTGTTAGCAATATTTTTTTTTTCAGAATTCACAAATTTCATTTCAATCGACTGACTGCCACTGTATGCTGTCTGTCAGTTCCTATGTCAGCTGTCAGAAATGTCATATTTGTGTTGTTTTTGTAATTGACACATGTTTGGAAAGAATATTTTCATTTAAAGGGTTGAGCAAGCATTTCAAAAATAATTCCAAAAACAAAATTCTCTAAAATTCAGAAAAAGTTCCAACAGATATTCATTGGAGTTTTTCAATTGTGTAAACATTTTTCACAAATAAAATAATTTTCATATAAACAAGTCTGGCAAAAAAATTTAAAAACGAGTTCCTAAATTCGTATATTTTATATTTTGAAAAACAATTATAAAATATCTTTCATTTACTTTATTGGAACAAAACAAAAAAAAAGAGTTCAACACTTAAAGACTTGCATTCTAACAG
This sequence comes from Teleopsis dalmanni, assembly GCF_002237135.1. Classification (NCBI taxonomy): domain Eukaryota; kingdom Metazoa; phylum Arthropoda; class Insecta; order Diptera; family Diopsidae; genus Teleopsis; species Teleopsis dalmanni. The sequence continues at coordinate 167,682,046 of NC_051846.1, read as the reverse complement.
ATGCGGCACAGATATTCGTGCTCATTGCTTCTTTGCTCTTCAATTTCTGATATTTCAAGAGTAAAATGTAATATTTTTTGTGTTGAAATAAAAATTTTATTAAAAAAAAGATTAAATATTTTTTTTTAATGAATATATATATTTTTTGTTTAAAATAAAATTCAATTTTACGAAACGAAATTGGGCTCAACATTTACTTTTTTTCTTAGATATCACTACAAAGCAATAATTTAAGATAAAAATCAGGAAAAGCTGCAAAAGATGCATGAAAAGTATCTCATACTGAGCTATAAGATTCATAATATTAAATATTAAAAAAAAGTATAAAAAAAGTAATTTCATGAAATTGCTGCTAATAATTTGAACATGTGTTGAGACAAGTCCGCAATATTGAGACTTATAATTACAAAAGCACGATATTACATTAACAGATACTTCAATGATTGATATGAATGTTTTCATCATTTTTAATAATTTTTTTTTTCTTTAAGCAGACTTGTCGGTTCTCATATGGGCTCTTAAACAATGTATTGTTTTGCATGGTACAAATTAAAAATTTTGTTAAAAAATTTTTCAAATTAATTTTTAATTATTATAATTACTACTAACACTAGCTGATTTATAAGGAGTGGTCACAATTATTAAAAATCTTAATTATAGTGAATTTAGATAAGTAGTCTTTTACCATACCGCAAACATTTTAACTGAAAAAAAACAAGATACAACAACTCCTAATATTTAAAATTAAAATTAAGCTTGAATTTGATGTTGTTTTAAGTTTTATTAAATTATTATTAAAGTATCTCTAATCCAAGTTTAAAAAACAAATCTTATTTGATGTATTCTTAACAGTCATCAAACCATTGCACAAGAAGAGGATTTGAAGTGCTAAGGTCAAAAATAATATCAAAGAATTATTAAGCCAAAGTATTTATGAATTAGTAAAGATGATACCACAAATAATAAAGATCGACAAGCATTGTAGTGAAATACATAGAGCAACCGCTAACCGGACACCCCAGCGTCGAACTGTTGATATAGGAATTGACGATGTCAGATATACATGGAAAGATGTCATAAGAATGGTGTTAAACAGAATACGATTTAGATTGATCTTTAAGGACTAGTGCTCCAGCAGAAGTTAAGGATGTAATAAAGTAGTATTGCGTCCGAAAGAGTACTAAAACTGTATACTTGGATATTCTTTATAATCCTTAAAATTTTCTTTTGCTTTCGGAATCTATGCTTGTACCTCAACTTTTAATTTTTCGAAATATCTAAAGGAAAATTGTATGAAGTCAATCTTGGAGCTTAACCAGAGGTGCCAATACTTATTTGCTGCGTTACCACATTAATGCATTATACTTGAAGAGTATGGGAATCATCTTTCTAATTTGCTCAAAAAACGTACCAGTCATTTACTTCAACTAAGACAAAACCTACTTAGCATTATGGCAATGGTGCTGATGGGCTACTGTATAATAGGAAAACATGCTATGAGACTAGTTCCTCCCTAAAATGACTTTTGTCGGGGCTGTGGTTATAAGGACGAGGAGAAAACTGTGTTTAATCTCATGTGTCAGTGCACATCTTTAGTCAGAAAAATATCAAAAATCTTAGAGGACCCTTTTCTTACCGATCTGACTGAGCTATTATCCCACAATATTAGGGACTTAGCCAAATGTATAAAATCGTTAGGTTGGTTTACCTTTACCTAATGAGGGGAGTCGTTGGCTTTTTTGGCGTAGGTTGTATATTGACGTTGTAGTCTATATACGAACCAACGTTATTTTCTGTGGTATCACAACAGGCTATTATTTGAACATAAGAAAGTTTTTGGGTATACAAGGCCGCCACACTAACCTAACCTTACTTATAATAAAAACTTCACAACAATATTTATATTATTATTATGTATATAAATTAAATAATTTTTTTTATTCAATTAACTTTTTTTTCTTTCGAAATGCTTCAAAAATGTCACTATGAGAACAAATTTGATATAGGACATATATTCCAATAGCATATCAACAAAACCTATTTCGAATGTTTCTAAATATGAGATCCTTTTACTAATTATTAGGTTTAACCAATATGAAATAACGTATTTAGTTAGTTTATATTAATTAAGCTTATTATATAAATTTGAAATAGTTCATATGCTTAAAAATATATAAATTTTGATTGTACTCGTATAACTGACTTTCTAAAATAAATCTCATAAACTAATATACTAAATGTTTATAATAATGAACTAATTTTCTTAATCTTTTATAACTTTTAACGTAAAACTGTAAACACGAGAATGCCGTTTCAATCATTTCCAACGGATATTTTCTAATTGTTCCATGTGGTTTTACGGTATTGCAGAGTGCAATGCATGTACTTTCTATCACGAATAAAGGCAATGCCATAAATCTTCAAACACTGAAAGCAACATTTCATTTCTAAAATCAATTTTGAGGTCACAGATGCCCTATAAACAAAAGATACTAAAATGTGAAGGTAATTGCCTGAAGCCGTTTAAAGATAGCTGAAACTATTTTAAAACTAAAAAAAAATTATATCTAAACTATTTCCACTGGCAAATATGTGTATTATCAATAGGAGCGCAACGTAAGATACATGTGAGGTAAGATACAAAGAAATGAAGTTCTAATTTAATGCCGCTAATTGCTGAGAAGCACGCAAAGATAGAAATAAATAACTGAAATCAATTCACTGAGTAACAATTACACACTAAAGTACTGTGTAATTACACGAAACACGTGTTAAGTAGCAGATTTATTAAAGTGCAAGAAAAATAATTAATAACATTAAAATTGAAGTTAAGTTTATTTATTGATATTTAAGTTTATTGTAGCAACAAATTAATTAATTAATTTACTTAATTAATTAAAATGAAAAAGTTTGAACTTTAGTTAATTTATGTTTGCCAACTGAAATAGATTTTTTCAAAATATACTTTAGATACTAATTAAATTAATTTGAACTTTATTAATTAAAGTTAATTTATGAACTTTAGTTAATTTATGTTTGCCAACTGAAATATATTTTTTCAAAATGAAAAACTTTGAACTTTAGTTAATTTATGTTTGCCAACTGAAATATATTTTTTCAAAATATACTTTAGATACTAATTAAACTAATCTGAACTTTATTAATTAAAGTTCAAATTGAACTGAAATTAATAAATTTTTTTCCGAGATATTTCCTGATTTTATTTGAAATTAATTTCAAAACTGGGTAAAATGGATGAATACTGCAAAGGAACTCTTTAAACAAATTTATTTCGTTTGGCTTGAGTATCTTGGTGCACTTTTAGCATTTTATGCAATTCCATTTTATATTTCAATTATTTTTCATTTTAATGTTTTATTCAAGCGAAGTGCAATTTTATGCGTTCTCTGCTATATACTTTTAGTGAACTTTTTGTTTTGTAGCAACTTAAAAGCATCCATGCCTGGAAGTATATCCACTTTGATTCTAGAGTACTACGCCGCCGAAAGTACCACTCTTCATGTTGTTCTATACGCCATGTTCCACCTTTGTTTAGTGGTCACTGAATGCACAATGCCATTATGCAGCACCAAAGCAGTGGGAGGAGTGTTAACCGCAGGGCAAAGAAGTAAGTTACAGTGTAAAAGTTTTACTAAATTAATGTTTGTAGTCAAGTTTGCGAAGTGGCACATTCACAATGTGCGCTTTTACCTCTAAGCCAGGCTTTGCACTAGGCAAGAATACTTTATAACGAATGGTACTAAAAGAGTTTCATTTTACTTTCAAATGAACTTTACAACTATAAATCAGAAAATTTAAACAGTTGATTCGAAAGTAAATGAAACTGCAATTATAATTTTTACTTTATTGTTTAAACGTTTGAAGAAATCAATTTTTAGTTGAGGATTTCAACAATAACAACTTAATTGTTATTGTTGAAGTGAAGCGAAATGTAGTGTAATTAAAAATTTGAAATATACTCATAAATATGCAAAAGTATTTATTGAAATCATATTAATGTAGAAATATTACAGATAAAATTAAGCATGGTTTAAATTATTATTTCAGCATTTTTTTTAGCCTTTGTTATTAGATGTGAAATACAACTATATTCAAATATCTTCCAAATGATATCATACAGTACTAAACTTGCAAATGACCTTTCGACACATATTTGGCAAGAGTTTGATCATAATTTTTTGGATATTCAACAGCATAACAAAGCATATTATATTTGTTCTAATTTCACTCTTGAAGATTCTGTCTGCTGCTCTCTCTTCTAGCATCCACATAACGTGCCATACACATTTCAAGCGTTGATTTTTTATGTGCTTGATTATTGTGTCACCTCCCATCAGTTGATCAAGTTCGAGTTCATATCTTATGCGATATTCTTCAAATACTTTTCTCATAATCCTTCTTTCAAGTACCACCAGTTCATTTGCTGTGGCATTAATTAATCTTCAGGTTTCGCTCCCGTAAGTGACTACAGGTCATATAATTGTGATAGTCTTGTTGTGTTGAGTTGAAGTTACAGTGTTCAACAAATTCTAAGAGATATGAATGTCAGCGACTGGAAGATAAAAGCCAAAAATAGAGAAAAATGGAGAAATGTCATAAAACCAGATTTATTCTTACATGGTTTGTATGTTTATGGATGATGATATCACTTCTATAAGTGACTATAGGCCTTATAATTGTGGCAGTGTTATTGTGCCGAAATGGAGTTACAGTATTCAGCAAGATTTGAGAGATATGAATGTCATCAACTGGGTAATAAAAATCAAAAATAGAAAATAATGAAGAAGTGGAGTAAAGCAAGTTTAGGTCTTACATGGATTGTATAGCTATGGATGATGATGATATATAAAAGCATCGAGAGTTTGAGGATGATAATGATATATCAAAGCATCGAAAGTTTGGGGATTGCCCGCAAAAACGCTATGTTTTGTGTAATTCCAGTGAGGCTTGGTGGCCACACTGTCAAATTTCTATCTTCAAATTAACCCCAAAAGAAAATAGATAAACGTGTATCTGTAATGATCACTATTGACAATTTCTGTTACACCTTTCTTTTTTTTCATACAAATATAAATTTTTTGTAGGAACTTTAAGATTGAATACCACACAATACGGTGACTCGTACAATAGTTACTTATGGATTTTCAATGCCGAAAACTTACTACCCAAATTATATTAATTGAGAAACCGTATGTTACATTCAACATATATTCTTAGCCGATTTTAGTTTTTATAATAGCTGAATATTATAAGGACATGATTCAAATACATATTTCGCCATAAAAAGTTCCATTGACATCATGGCCCAAATATAGTAAGTGCCGTGTAATGGACGAATCTGGATTTTCTTTGATACTGTTATGAACTGCAGCAATGTTCTCAGTCGAACGTATATTTTGATGATGTTTAGACATTATGATGTTATAAAAAAACATATAATTTATACTAATAGTTCGATGCACCGGTCAAAAGACAAACATTCAGATGGACATTACTGAATAACTTCATTTTGCTGTGCTAAAATCTACTACACACACGTGTGTAGGATTATGTAGTAATAAACGTTTCATTCACTGAAATACAAATTTAATATCCAGCTGTCAGATATATCTAATTGACTTATAGTCATTCAAGATATAAAACAATAATTCCTCTAGTTGTGCTGATCCGAAATATATATATACGTGTAAGTTTGTTGAGAGTTAGACGTTTTCTTTACTAAGTTACAGATATCATGTCTACCATAGTATAGATATACTACGTGATTCTCATTTATAGAATCAAGGCAATAATGGTTTAAATTAAATTTATTTATTTAAGTAAAATTATATTCACTTATATATATGAAAAATGTGATTTTGCTATTATTCATATATTTTTAAAGTTTTATACCTTTTTATCTTAAGAACAGTTTTTGCTATAGAGTTTTGCTTCTATGATGCAGCATCCTTTAAAGTTGGTATATTTATTTAGATAAAAATATATTTAAATAATCTAATCAAAAAATAAGCAAGTATATGTATTTAAAATATTTTCAAAACGAAACCACTATCCTTCTGTATGGTCCACCATAAGACCATAAATTCTAAATTTTATGAAAACTGCAAAAATGGCATAAATTTCTTAATTAAATACCTATTCAGAGCTACGCTGGTTTAAAATATTGTCTTTATATCTACTCCAATATAGGAAAAAAATGGATAGTTTCTTTTTATAAGAGAAACAAAATGAAAAAGAACAGCTAAACTATATTTTAGAATATTTTATGTGTTTTCTTAATTAAAATCACTATTCAGTACAGAAGGATAATAAAATATACTACTTAATTGGGATTAGTAGATTTAAAAGCATGTTAAAATGAAAGAACCAAAATTAAATAAATAAATATTAGAAGTTTGTTAAAAAAACTCTAATAAAACAATACAAGAAGAAAATTTTGAATAATAAGCACATGAATATTGGTGAATTAAGTAAAACTGAAATTATAAATGAAAGAAGTATTAAATTTTTGAAACCTTACTGAAATTAAATCATTAATAAAAAGAAAATATTAATAATTTTCAAATGTTGAATAAAATGTAAACATCATCCGAGATATCAACTCTATTCAGCAGATTGAAAAAATGTTTGTTAGAAATGCTGTCCAATAGTTATAAATTTTACGGGTAATACACATATTATTATTATTAGGTAGATCACTCCAATTTTAATTTAGTACTTAAATTTCTATTACATTAAAAATTAATAATCAATCCAATTACAACCAGGAACACAAAAACAAAAAAAAAAAAAACAACAAAAAAAACAAAAAAACAACAAAAAAAAAAATATATACATATATATATACTAAATGAGAATTATAATTTAAAAGCAGTAAATTAAAAGACTTTTTTCTACTTCACTGTAATGAACACAATTACTTTATACAATGCGTTCTAACAGTTCTCGAAAATTGCAATAAGTCATTCGATGATTAATATATTAAACATTAAAATATAATATATTTGTAATTCTTTATTGAGAACTATAAAGATGAAAAAAAATACTTTTACATACACTTGTGAAATATATGCACATATTAAATTCAACATTATAATTCTCAATTGATTAGTTTTTTAATAGATATATTATTTCAAACTGTCTATAGCTGTATTGAAGAATTTTAATACAAAATATAAATGTTGGTTGTGTGTGTAGCAACTGAAATCTTTGTGATCTTCTGGAATTATAATATATTTTTAAAATCAATTATAGTTTTATTTTGTATTTAATTTTATACGTATATATATAGGTAATAAAAATGAAACAGTAGCGTATAATCCTAAAACAAATATTGTTTGAAAGCCATAAAATTTACTTACAAACCCTTTCACTTCATTCAGCTCAAGCAGTTAAAACTCAAATCAGAACACAGTCAGCACATGTAGATTTCGCAGGAATATATATATAAGTCAAAAAAAACATCCTTTTATAAATAAAGAATAATAATTCCATTAGAATTGTGTCTTGTATTATCATCCAATGAAATATAATTAATATTAAAAAATTAATAGCAAAAAACAAGTGCATCTACTCTTACAACCTTTGAGTTTCAACTCTGCATGTTGAGTTTGCATAGCAAATTAAAAATATTTTTCAATCAATTTGCACTTCAAACTGCTTTTCAAAAATGTTCATCAAACAAAAGGAGAAAAATTCATGTTGTTTAAAAAAGTGAAATTAAAAAAAAACCAAATAAATAGTTTTAAACTTACTATATTTATTATTTAACCTGTCATTTACATGCTGAGCAGAGCGGATATGAACTATTGACCTCGGCTGCATTGCACAGATACGGTCATCATTGTCAAGTTGTCGAGCTCACGTTTTTCTGCACAAATGTTGAATGCAGCGAAGCTCAATGAGCACTTGGTATCGGTCATGCCGTACAGCATTTGAATATGAATTTTATGCCAAAAGGGCAATTAAAATTAATTAAAATATTAAGCCATCAAAAATACTCGTATTCGTAGCATGACTCAAGCCGGCAATTCGTGAACCATTTTTTCATAGGCTTTTATCAGTAATTACAAACGAAAAACGACGGTCTTAAAATGGCGTACAGATTGACATTGAATTCCTTTCAGTTCAAGAGCTGAAGATACTGAAGAAAGTTCAGATTTTAAGACAATAGTCAAAACAGCTTGAAATATTTTTTTTTTAAATACAATATTTATTTAATATATTTTTTTTTTTCGAATGTGACACGTCTCGTACGAGGAGGTTCAAAGAGTAATGAAGAAACAACAACCATAAAAATTTAATTAATTTTTTAAAACTTTCCTGACCATATAGCGCTGTTTCGAGTATTGCCAAGTACTACTAAGTACTCCTAAGATCACTGATGATGAGTACTTGGTAATACACGAAACAGCGTTGTATGGTCAGTCATAAATTTTATCAATAAATTGATGAAATTTTTGTAGTTGTTGTTTTTTCATTACTGTTTAAACCCTTTACAAAATATTTATTATTTTTATTTTAAATTCTTTTATTTTTTTTTTAAATTTTTTATTTTTTAACACATCACATATGTCATAAAAATAATCTTTTGTTAACAAAAAAAAAAAAATAAAGTGATGTAAAAAGCATGAATATTGTTTAAAATAAAAGTATCAGAATAAATACATTTTTTATGTGTGAAAATATTATTTTCCATTATTTGAATTTTTATTTCGGAAATTTTTTAAAAAAATAATTCGCTCCCGCTTCGCTAAATTCGCCTCCCTCAACTAAAATATTCCATTTTTATCCATAAAATTGCAACAATCGAACATTCGATGCATTTTTATGGATAAAACTCGCCGAAAGCATTTAATTTTCATCACTAGATTTTCATAATAAAATGTTTATGTAAACAAATGAAAACATTTTTGTTTCGAATTGGGGGGGTTGGTGGATTGTCAAAAGAGAAGTTTTCCGAATGTGACACCATTTTGGCAATTATTAAATAAAATATTAAAATATTTTTTCTACAATTTTATATAAATAACTGACAAGTTCAGATTTTATGTGTACAAAAATTGTTATATATGAGTTTTAAATAAATAAAGAAAAAATTAGTTACTTAACACTGTATATTCGATACATAACAATGCGTAATAAACAGTTTATAATCTACGTTATGACAAAAAAAGACTGGAAACAATTTAATTACAAGAACATATTTTGTAAAAATTAAAAAAATATTTTATATCATATTTACTAGTATACACATGTCCAGTGTATTCATATATACAGGGTCATTCGTTTTATGGTTCAAAAAAAAAATTTTCATTTCAATATAGTATGTAACCCTATACTTAGGTATAAAATACATTCAAATCTTCTTCATGAGATATCAATTGATCTAGCTAACTTGATCTAGATTCTAAGTTAGTTGTAGTAGAGGGGGAACGAATCCTTCTCAATTATCTAAAAAAGCTGTTTTGATTCCACAATTTCTCGGAATAATGGGTAGAATAATGGACGAGTTACAGCCAGCCAGAAGTATTGATAAATAGTAGTGTCCTGAGTATGTCACAGAGTGTGTTAAAAAAGGAGGTACCCAAAAGCTTAAGCTTGCTTGTGCACAAGCCTGGATATACAAACAACAGGTGCTATAGTGTTCTTTCTTCAAGCGCCGATAGATATGTAGTACAGGAAACAATACACGGTGGGCCCAGCCCCATGCTGTCCTAAGGTCCAGTGTCAGAGGACGGTATAGTGCTAATGATCAAGTGTTTTTATTTTAAGTCATAGAAGTACAATGTATTAACACATAGTATTGGTTAATTTTTAGGTGATTTTCCATGATTTGAAGGCACATAGCTGGTCATATGTTAACTGTAACGTGATGAATGTCCATTTTGAAAGATTCGAGGATAGTTCACTTAAACAAATTTGTGTTACCACATCAGTAATCATTAAATCGATTCCACAGAGACGCATTTCATATGGAAAATGGTTTTTATACCATTAACTAAGGTACACGGTTTCAAAGGAAAATGTACCTTAAAGAAAAATAAAATCAAAAAGCAATTTTTCTATCGAAAAGGGTTTCTTCTATATGTACTTTTCTATTTTAGTTAAGAAAATCAATGACTGACTTATGTTGAAATATAAAGACAATTGAGATCTAAAAGAACTAAAAGACAATTGAGATCTAAAAGAGCTTAGTGGAACGACAATTCGAAATTTTAATAATACATTTATGCATTTATAAGAGTATTTGAGTATCTCTTTCACTTTTTATTAATGAAAATTATATACAGACAATTAAAAGTAAAAGATTATTGTTATTAAATGTGTGATATATCACTTTAATGGTGCAATTTTTATGGAACTACTTATCATTGCTGAGTGTTGCTACTTTATTTTTAATTACTTTGCCGTTCACTTGGAAGCAGATTTATATTTAACATATACTATATATTTTATATATATGAATATTTATAAATGTTGCAATTTTATATATGCAAATTAAATTCACATTTTATTAATTTGCATAAATTCTTCTTTTTTTATCAATATTTATTTGCCTGAAGTTTATCAATAAATTGTTCATACTTAAGTCAACTTAAGTCGTGAATTTGTGTTGGATGAATATCCTTTTGGGCAATAAAATTTTTTAATTTAAATCACTTTTATTTATAGTTAATTTTTTTAATGTTTTACAAGTCGGCATTCCTGATAAAAATTTTTTATGGTTGGTGATATATATATAAAGCTATTTAAATATGATACATATATGAAATGGATATTTTTCATTAATTAAATCATTTATCTTCAAGTGAGACGTGTTTCAAAATATATATTAAAAAATTAATTACGTTGTTGAAATATTAATATATTTTGTATTTTTAATAAGTATTTAATATCAGTAATTTAGTAAATGGAAAAATAACCATTAAATAATTTAAATTTTTTAACTATAGTTTTGAAAATCTATAACTGTCAGTCAAATGATTGAAAGTCATCACAGATGATATAAAAAACTTCGGGCACCTCGATGAGATTGATAATGCCGACCATAGCGTACTTGTGTTCAAAAATGTTACTCATTTTTTATTGAAAAACTGCTCAGTTCGCAGCATTTACTTCAAAAAGGATATATTGTACGTACGTACAATGGAAAGGACTTTTTGAATATATGAACAATCCCATTAAATTTAAGTAATATTGCGTATATATTCGACATCAAAAAAGAAAATATTGCTTACACTTTTAAAATTATCACATATTAAAAAAGAGTGATAAAAAATATTTATAAATGGAGCGTTTTTTAAGTTCCTTGCAAAATGGCAGGATTAATACTTTTAATATTAATTTTAATTTTTTTTTTTACTCTGTATCTACTGTAAATCGGTAGCACATAAATGAAATTGTTTTTGAGAGTGTTGAAGTAATTTACACTGTTAAAAGTGTAACTATTCATTTATAATAATATTTAACGAAATAAAATTAAGGACACATTATTTACTTTTTTTAAATTCGTTTAATGTTTTTTCATTACATATTTAATATTTAAGGCAATAATATGTGTTGCTTGGAAAACTGAACTTATAGCGGCAAAAAATTAAAAAAAAAATATAATAAAGGTGTTGATACAGGACAATTCCATTATTTAATTATATATATTAAATAGAGCATTAATTAAGTATTAAAAATGACTAGATTTGCAAGTGAAGCCTTTATTTATCACTGATTTATTGCTCATATAAAATATATGATTTTGTTGTTAATATAAAAAAATTAAAAAAAAATAATAAGAAATAAAAAATTTAAAAAAAATATAAAAATTGTGCAGTTACGGTATTTTTTATTGTATTTATATATATATTATTTTCATTCTTTTTAGTTTAGCATAAAATATGTAGATTTCCTAAAAAAAGTTTAATATAATTACAGTCTAACTTCCATAACTCGAAGTACCATTCTGATCCAAAGAAAAGTTTCGACTTATGGAGACTTTGAATTAAAGAATGTAATTCGCTCTCTACCTAAACCCTGTTCCACTTCATTTAATTCGATTTATGGAAAGTTGGAGTTATTGAAGTTCAATTTATGGAACTTTGACTGTATTTACTGGTACCAGTTTTAAATCTTTTTAATTAAAAAGAATGAATAAATGTAGAGAAACAAAAATACACTCAATTTAATTATTTATTATTATTGTTCAATACTATTGTTTTTCTTAGATCAAAAAAACAAAAAAACAAAAATTAAAAAGAAACTGAACTGGAGCTAAAAACTGAGATAAAATTAAACACAACAGGATACCCTTAGTTCTTCATATGAAGTTCATAATATTATCTTCAGAGAATTTTCTATTTTTAGACGGGACGAAAATCTCCTGGATTATTATTCTCTTTATGAGCGTTTTGTAGCAGCCAAAAGACAAGGAATAATTTAAATGAAAGTCAAAATATTGTCTTTAGAAAATTTCTTATTATTAGACCTGGAGATTAGTCAACTCTTCCTGACCAAAATTGAAACCATATAGTCTGTTCTGTTCTCAAGCAGAATCGACAGCGTTTGCGAAGATAGATCCATCTTAGTGAGACCAATTACAATGATAATGAGATCAATTAGATAATCTGTCAATATCCTCAGTTTCTTAATACTGAGGAAGAACAGCCTACTTTTTTGTAAGATGGCCCAGTTCTGTGGTCTGGAGCTTTTTCAAGTAGTTTATTTTGACAGACTGGCATTGAAAATGATCACTCTATCAACTAGTAATATTCGTTTCTCGGACTAGAAAATTATTTTACGTAATTAAACGATTTGAAAAGGGAAATATTTCGTTTAATATGCTTAAAATTCAAATAAATAAAAAATTATTCTGATAAAATTATGAAAGTTATCATATTTATATGTTATTATGAACTAAAGAAAGAAGAAATAATTTGCTTCATACTGTTTGGTCTGCACTGGCAACTTCATTAATTAATTCTATCGTAGATAGTATGTATCTATAGTTAAATAGGCTGTTAGTATCTATCGTTTAAACGAATAATTATTTTTCAATGCATATCTGAAGTACTTTTTTGTTAAATGTTAAAAAGTTACTTTATGCTAAGAATCAAAGTATTGATTTTAATGTTCTAACTATATGATAGATATGTATGCTTCTCTGGTTTGTCTGATAGCAATAAATATACATCAGTATATATCGATTTATCTACACTAATACCAGTTTATCCACGCATACCTATACTTAGTAGCACTTGGGCAGCTGCTATAAAGTAATACATAAACAACTAATACGCCTTGTGAGACACACAAATGATGCCTATTTAAAAATTCTAAAAGCATACTTCACGGCGGATGTAGCCTGGTCTGATTGCTTTCGAAAAAATCAGCAACAATAGCAAAAGTATATCCTTTGCAGTCAGAGTCACAGACACAGTTAAAAGACACTTGTCACACAAAGGAGCATGAAATGTTGGCACATCCTTTATGTCGGCTGCAGCATTTTTTCCTACATTTGCGTATGTACGAGTATGTTTGTTTGTGCATTTGAGTGTTTAATATAAGTGTCATTGCAGCTTTTTGTTTTTTGTTGTTGTGCTCCTACTATTGCTCTTGCTCCTGCTGATGTTGCTGTTGTTGTTGTTGTTCTTGCTGTTGTTGCTAGTCCTTAATTTATTTATGCATAAGTCTACACTTGGCTATGTGCACAGCATGTTTCCGTCTTTTTACTTGCAAATAAACATTTTATTAGTTCGATTTGTTATTCCAGTCACATGTGCAATAACCCAGGCTGCTGCATGCGGGTGGTTGGTTCTCAGCTTAAGTTAAACATAAAAATGCGAATAACATTGCAGACTTGGTCTGACTAACGCCGAAAAGTAGACAATTTTTATTACACTTTCAAAGTAAACAAGCGCAAGGATGCAAGTCGAAAAATTTGAAGACGGAATAGTGGAAATAAATATAAAAAATTTAAAAAATTTGCTTGTATATAAATATTAACATTTTTATATTTTTAGAATTTCTAGCGAAAAGCTGTTTGCAACTTAAAATATATAAAAATATTAAATTATTTAGAAATAAGATTATATTTAGCAAAAGTTCAACAGTTTTAAGGATGCACATGTTGTTGAATATTATATTGTCAATAGAGATTACTTTATATGTGAATGCTTAATGATTACTAAAAAATTATATTTTATTATATTATATATTTGCTTTTTTAAACAATTAAAAAGAAATCAAATATTCTTGATTTCTTATTTTTAAAATATTTATTTTGTTTATTATTTATTTTATATACTTATTTTCTATATAAATATTATAAGGATTTGTCAAATGAGTTCTTGTAAAATGGTAAGTCTTAAAATAAAAAACAAATTTTGGGTTACCTAGTGCGATATAATTTTGGTGCAATAGAGATTTTAATTACTTTAAAGAGAAAGATCTAAGTGTAGAAATAGCATAGTCAGTACCTACTCCATCAGTCTTTTTCGTTCTCTTTTTTAGAAACTTGTGTTTGTTAGAGCGTTGGTCAGTGTTGTTTAGGGGATTGTGAGCCTCAGTAGATTTTCCAGGTCTTAGACTTAGTGAAAACAAACTTTACATCGATCCCTTCGGTAGATAGTGGTAGCACTAACTAATAGCTAATATAGTGAGGGGGACAAATCGTAATTAATTGATATGAAAATTCATTGTTTCGATGGTGAAAAAAGGCATTCAATGGTAAAGAAACATCACTTCAGATAGGTAGGTATCACATAATTTTTTTTCTTCTTTTCTCATCATCTTGCAGTGAAGTGTCGTAATGCTCGGGAGTATAAGTAAGGTCTTTGACTCAGTAAAAATTAACTTCCAATCCATACTTTCACGATAGTAGTAATACTGAAAGTGTGACTCATCGATAACCGAAATTACGCATTAAATAAGGTTAAATATTAACAGGATGTTGGCGAACTTCAGGACCTCTCTTAAAATAGTATCATAACCTTTGCCAAAGGTTCTAGATGGTTTTAACCCCTTGAGTTTTCAATAATAAGGTAGCACAATGGGTCTATAGTCCTCAGTGGATTCCCTTAGGATTGCCAGTATAACCTAACCTAACCTTTCTTACCCATTTAATATAATCTGTTTTACAACAGTTTTTGAAAATTTATCTACGTTAAAGTAAAATTTATACATTTCAAAGTTATTAACTTCAACTTTTCTGTATAATTATACATCCATTTTTAAGGTACAATAGTTCTAGTCTTTCCTGTTTATTTTGAAGAGGTGGTTTTAGTATGAGATTTTATCATATGGTGGCTCGTATCAGCTTTAAAAAAATTGTCTACAAATTATTATGTACAAAAATATTGTACTTTAACCTAATATTAGATAAGTCACTTTATTGCTTTCAAAATAAAAAAAAACTTCTAAAGGTCAGCAGTTTCAGAAATGTGTACAGACTCTTAACATAGACCACAACGTAGCTGGTGATAATGTTGATTGACGACTAATTGGGATTTCACTGAAATAACCTACCACTGATATAAGCTATACTACAAATACTGGACCAACCTTCCACTGAAATAAGCTATACTACAAATACTGGAAAGACATTGAAAGGTTTTGAAAGCGAAAAATTATCATCAAAGGTAGAGAAACGGTAATGGTAATATATACATATTATATTGTTCTTTTTGATAGAGTAAAATGGCATAGTGTTCTGAGAGTGCAGGCAAGCTTAAGTAATGCCTTCTAAGGTTTTATTGAAAGCGGACTTCTAATCTCCAGCCAGTAGATAATGATAACGTGTATAAACAACTAATTACACCGAAATAATCCACTTGATGCTCGTCAAGACAATTCTTTGTTCTGAAGATAAAAATTCTCATTAAAGGTAGAGAAACTGTTACAAATAGTAAATAATATTACTATGAAAAAGTACCTAAATGCTTAATAATATTATATGACATCTAAGATTATATTGCAAAAATATAACTCAAAACTGTGGATAATTTTAAATGTGAATAATTTTATTTAACTAAAAAATTCAACCAAAAGAGAGCTTAAAGTTCTATTATACAAAAATATGGTAAAAACATTACAAGAATTTTCACAAAAAACAAAAAAAAATAGAAAGAAATTATACGAAATTGCTAAAATACCACATACCACGCAATGTTGGGCATATTTTTAAAGGTTATTATCGTCGTCAGTAACATAAGCGCGTTAGCCATAAACTATGCAACACTATTTTTTTTATCTTTTATTATAGATCTAACAGCATGTCGAATAGTCGCATAAGAGCATAATAAAAATGTCCTTACAGCATACAAGCATTGGCTAAAATCTATATATATAGCACATATAATGATAATGTCTGCAGTTGGCTCTTTACAAGAATACTCATGCTTAAGCTCACATAAATATGCAATGAATGTCGTTTAAATGTCATTAATACTTAAGAGCGAAAGTAGTTTTTCCTTGCACAAAACGTTGCGCTGTCATGTCAGCACTTTTACTATGCGCTTTCTTTTTGTACATATATATGCGCATATGTATGTTTGTCTATCTGTGATAGATACTAGATATACTCGTATCTGTACATACTATGTAACATGTGAAACTGTAGCTATATACACTTGCACTTACTTTTAAATACTTTTAAGTTTTTTGTTTGTGGGTTAAAAGCCGCCTTTTCTGTATGTGTGCTCTGCTGCATTGCAGTGAACATAAAATTTGTAGTTAAAAAGTTTTAATTTTATTTTTCATTTGTAAGAAACTTGTACGTTTTTATTATATAAACTGGCACACTTAACACAAAATGCGTAATTAAAATAAAATTAATATTTTGTATTTAAAAGGATTTGGCATTTTGTTAGAGAAAAGCTGCTCTTTATGTAACACACTAAGCAGATTTATGAAATTGCATGCTTTCATGCAATTCTCGAAATGAGTCTCATGTTTTATGCAGTTCTGTTGCATCGCAGTGAAGATAGTGAAAATGTTGGTAAGTATTATAATGAGGAAAAGTTAAAAGAGATTTGTTTTGAGAGATGTAAGTATTCTATTTAATTCAAGAAAAAATATTATAATTACTTTTTTGATTTAAAATTTAGTTATTATATATTATGCTTAAATTAAATCTGAATAAGAAGAATAAAAAATTAATAAATAAGTTTGGTTGTATACAGAGACTTATTTGAGCAGGGGACTTAGAAACTAGTATAATATAAACTAATAATATTATACAATTTAATGAATATATAAAGTACATAAGGACTTTAAATTGAAAGAAAAATTAAGTATTTAATATAAAGTGATTTAAAATATTTAAGTGGAGTATACTGCACAGTATTAAGTGCACGCCATTTTATATAAACAAGTACAGGTCACTGTAAATAACGAAATTATTAGATAAAAACTATCACACTAATACACATTTGTTTACATAGCAAATAAAACAACTACTATATCAAATATCATTAGCTAAATTAAAAAACTCGGTTGTGACATATAATGAGCGCTCCCTGATACCTAAGAAGTATTGAAATATACATATTCTACATGATCTGATAGTAGAAACGATTAAAGTTTGTAAAGTTTTGTTTGTAAAAGACAAAGCAATGAAGCACTTTAATAATAAACTAGAACGCAAAACAAAATAGAATATTTATGGAATAATGGCTTTCTACAGAGCGGAATATTGTGACTACGGTTGATTTTTCATTTTCAAAAAATCAATATACCTACTAACTAGATCTGATCCAATTCGGTGAGTTCAATTACTGCTATTATATTCCTTTATAACTATTGTTTTCGAGATCCCTTTAAAGTGTTTACGTCTTTTGTTCACCTTCACGTCTTTCTTTTGACTTTATCGCACACATGATGCACAAAACCTGCTTACACTACATTGATTCTGTATAATCCGTTTTTTTCATCATTTCCCTTTACAATTGCGGTTTTCGTGACCACGTCATTATCTCATTACCTTTATCCATTTTCCTTGACTTTATCCCATATGTATTGCACAAGCTCCCAACACCTTTTACTTTGTCCCAATTCGTCCAATATCATTTAATAACATTTCTGTGATTCTCACAAGCATCCCACCCTTCTAACCCTTGTAATCTAATCTGTTTTGTAACGGTTTCAGAAATTTATCTAAGACAAAAGATTTGCAAATTTCAAAGTTATTAACTTCAAATTTTACATATGATTATACACCAATTTTTACGGGTCTTTATTGCTTATTTTAAAGATGTGGTCTTAGTATGAGATTTTATCACATGGTGGCTCAAACTGATTTTAAAAAATTGTCTACGAAAATATTGTTCCTTACATGTTTTGAAATGGTATATTTTCTATGCTTTTGTCCCGCTATCTCAAGACTCAGACTTTAAAGTTCTTGAATCTGACGTTTTAATTAACTGAAATATCAGCTCTTCACTTCTTTTGAATGTTCTCCGCTTTCTCAAAAGAAATTAAAACTTTTTAAAAAATATCGAAATAGGATCCACAATACAACGGATCTCTGAGTGTTGTGTTTCTTTCTACAAATTCTTCCCAAAAGCTGATAATACTGCCTTTCATCTATTGTGGTATTGTTTACTTGATTTTAAAAGTAATCGTCTTGTGGTATGCAAAAAATGTGGATATCAAGTTTTTTGTGATATACATGTTGCATTTTTAAAATCTTACAGTGATATGTTAAGTCGTGAACCCAATCGCAATGACATATGTTATATATAAATTTTTTAAACTGATTTAAACATCTTAATACTCATAACGAAATCATTCGATTTATAAACACATATAAATATAATATGTACAAATATCTATATTTATATTTGTGAATTATATATAATCATCCACATCACTTATCTATAATAAAATATGCACTTAAATCAATGTCTATGATTGTCACAAGTATATTTTAAAGTAAGAAAGCTCTAAAGAACTATAAATATTCTCGAAACTATACTAGTTCAGTACATTTCTGGTGCTTAAAAATAACTTAGGAGTACACAGAGCTTTCATTATATGTTTTATTTTTTTTTTGTATTTTTTTTTTTTTTGATGAAATTTTGTTTCCCTCACCGAGTTGGATTTTCGAAATTGTCAACTATTTATGGGCACTCAAAAACAATACAACAATTGAATGATGTTTTATTAAAAGTGCTGTGTGACCTAGAATTATAATTAACCTCGAATTGAAAATGACCTCGTGTTCATCATTGAATGTTGAATGGTGCAGCACAACAACAACAATAGAAATAATTGACACAATTTTCCATTATGTTTTTGCTCTTGAATCTAAAATAGAAACACTCGCATTTGGTGGCATGAATCCATGATTCACAAAACCCGATTAATAAAAAAACTTGATTAAAAAAAAAATGAAATGAAAATAATGTAATGAAGTGAAAAAATGAAAATAATGCAATGAAAAGTAATAAAAAAATATAAAAAAAAGAAAAAATTAAACGTTAGAAAAAGTGCTGTAAAGCGTTACAATAAAATGTGTAGTTTTTGTGTACTTTTTGAGTAAAAAAGCAATAATCGCCGACACAGAATCATTTCAAATGCTGCCAATTAAGTTCAAAAAGTCTCAATCGCGAATCAATGCGAAATCCTAATGAGGTCGTGCCTGTTTGCGGTGCAGCAACACTGGCATCGGCGGCGGTATCGGCATCGGTGGCGGTAACGGTAACGGCAATGGCACCGTGAATAGCTCGATAAGTGCATTAGTTGGAAAATCGGTGTCATGAATGAAAACAAAATGAAAGCGTGTTGAAAGGAAAAACTAAGCAGTGTTGCATATAAAATGGCGTGAAAATGTTACGCTAAATTAAAAAGTTTCATTGTTTTTCTTTGCCGCATTTTCATTGCTTGTTTTTCGATCTTTTCATTGATTTGACTTAGTGCGAAAAACTTTTCTTAAGTAAACTTTATAAAGTTTTATAAAATTTTAAGGTTTGGCCTTAAATTATTTTATCTCAGGCTGCCTGCTTAGCGTGGCAGGAAAAGACTTTCCCAAAGTATGTTGAGTTAGTAAGCAATGCACTTGGTTGCAGTATTATAGCATTTTTTTTCCAATTGAGAATAGTTGAGTGTATCTTGCTAAAGTTTCGACAGCATTTTTGGTGTGTAACTTGGTGCAAAATCATTTTTTGTTTCTTATTTTTTTTTTGTTTTTAGTAGAAAATCATTTCAAAACAGCAAATTCTTCAACTTTTTGAAAACTGAACAATTTTTTTACTGAATTTTGTAGTTTATAAGCTTGCGAACTTGTTAAGATAGAATCTGATAGAATGATTAAAATAGATTTCGGTAAAAGTTTTTTGTTTGGAAATATGGCAAGTTATTGTTTTCTTATGCATCTAAGTGAAAGAGGATTAAATATACAATTTTATTTTATAATTTTTTATTTAAAAGATTTGAAAAGTTTCAGAAGTAATTTTATAAAAATTGTACATTAAAATATTGAAAACTTTGTTAAGAATATAATTGCTTTAGGCTAAGAATTATAAATGTTACGATTAAAGAAAAGCGAAGAATTAAAGTTTTAAGTTGACATAACCACAATTTTCAATGAAAATTTTTTTTTGAAATACTCAAAAACTTCAGGTCATTATTAACATATATATAATGTATATTTATTTTAAGTAATGAATATTATATATAGTAATAGAAAAAAAATTCTCAAGTCAATCTAATGGAGTATTTAACTCAATTGTACATTAAAAATGTCTTACAATATATAAATTATAATAGTTGGTAGGAAATGCTGATCGGTATATAACGTTCTACATCTCAATTATTTTTTATTTTAGTACCACATTCTTCCCAAAAACATTCTATATATAAACTAGTTACATTCACTTGAGTTTATGTAGTTTAATAGACCTTTATTCTTACTCATAAGCACTTAAACAAGCCATCGAAAAAGTACTTGTCTAAAAATTGCTTCTTAATGTTAGCCAAAACTTAATGGTATTAAGGTACTGTGCAAATGTCTTTTCTTGTTCCAATTTTCTACTCAACAAACACTATAATTTTAATTATGGAGTAAAGTCCTTCGTTCTACAAGCAGGTAGTTAGTGCTCAACTTAACAGTAACATGCATTACTAATACAAGCGAAACTCAAAATGTACTTAACGCTATTAAGATAAAAAAAATAAAAAAAACAAAGTGCTAATTAACAGCAATAATTTAGAAAAAAAATGTATATGTAAATTTTCTTTTTTATGAAAACATAGAACTGAAGTGCTAAAATGTAAAAAATTAGTAATAAACCCAGTAATAGACCCAATAAATAACAAAAGTTGACAAAATAAGCATACTAAAACAGTGAAGTGATGAAAACAACGTAAGTAAAATTAAGTTAATATATATTGTCTCGTTTTCACTATGTCATTTTCAATGTCAAATATTGTCAATATAATGAAAACGGGTAGTCATATGATGTCATATTCATATTCTTATCATGTAACGCATTTGACACATCAGTCAATTATAATTGTCATTTAAAATGACATAGTGAAAACAAAGTATAAGTATTTTCGTGATGTTAGATGTTGCTATTAACAATATAGAATTTTTTTCAAAATATATGACAACCCTGTACTTAATAATATTTGAAGTTACTTTGCGACATTAGATGTTGCAAGTAAAAGGTTTGGTGATGTGTAAGTATTTTAAATTAAAATAAAAACTAAATAAAATAATTAAATTTGTATTGACCAGTAATTTTTTATAAAAATCTATTGTAAAACCATCTGAATATTTTTTTCAAGAATTTTTCAATATTAATATTTTACCTCATGAAACAATAAATGCCAATTAAATGCAATATAGCAAATAAAACATCTGACAATCACTGCCAATTTTCTGTAATTAAAAATTCATTCTCGAATGATTTAGCAGCAGTTGTATGGATAACAATTTTCAGTAACTCTCGGAATTAAACTGACTTTTAAATTTTTTAAGTGTACTCAACACTTCATTTGTACTACTCTACTATTCCATCAAGTGTAGTACTAGTTATATACTCATATGATTTGAATAGACTGCCATGGATTGAAGAGCTTGAAATAACTTGAGTAGCTTAAATCTTCACTAACAATGGATAGCAGCTAACGAAACAAACTCATATATATATATATATATATATATATAGATATCGAAGTAATTGAAAATCTATTCAATCGGAAGAAATTTAATTGAATTGATATGAGCAAATGATTGTTTGAATTATTGAATAAATGCTTGATTGAGCAGATTTTGTTGAGAAAGTGTGCACATTGCATACGTGGCGCCAAATGCAATTTACTTGAGAAAGGCAAGCAGTGTCAAAATCGTCATAATAGCTTCAAAGTCAATCTAGTACTCCAAGTAGTATCTAACAGCAAGTAGTGTTTGCTATTCACATTTCAAACCATTATTTAGTGAATTTAATGAAAATTTTAGGAATAGCATAAATAAGCTCTTTATGTCATAAACTAGAAAAGCAGCAATAATTGAATTGCAATTTTATGAAATAATTTTATGAATAAACTTCTGTCATAATTACTCATATTATTATTGAATAGTAGAGAATAATTAAAATAAATGCTTATTTTTTCTATAGCATTTGAATTGACTGATTTATTTCCGATAATTTTCACAAATCATATATCCAGAGCAATGCATAAATTTCACTGTAATTTAAATATCATTAAATATTTTTTCTTTTGTTTCGAATATGAGCAATTTTAATTGATTTTCTGTCAATGCAATTCAAAACTAATGCTCACTAAAACTTATAATGACAATAATGTCGCTGAAACTGTTGTTCAAACTGTCCCCAACGTCATTACTGGCTCCATTACTCTATTGCCTCACCACACTTCAATTATCAATTAAATGATATTTTAATGAGTCATTATCTGTAAACAAGTGCGTGTGTTTGTACTTTCACTAAAAGCTCGTTCAGTGCAAGCCTGGGTATGTTAAGTGGCGCTCAATAGGATTATGAAGAGAGAGGGGAAAAAATATAGTGTTGATTGCTTAGTTCAATTGACCGTTTGTGGTCCGTTTTATAGAGCTCTGCACTAAAACTAAATTGCAATTGGTATTGCCTGTCTATACTATATTGCGGTGCCTATAGAATTCGTAATTATCATTAGCAACAACTTCGTTATTGGCTAAGCTAATTTATGCAATTGAATGCATTTTCAGTCTTTTCCAGTTTATGTCATTCGATGTTGCTATGGAAATAATCGTAGCATTTGCAGTTTGCATCGCAATAAAGGCGTACCATTTGATTAATTGCACTTTTACTTTATACCCCCACATGGCACTGTTAGTTCAGTAATGTGGACTGTAAAAACTATAGAGTTCCTTTGAAGTGTATAAATAAATCCTTTCATTTCAAATTCTGTTTTCAATGCATTCAGTTCATTTCTACTTACACATAACTTTCTTTACAAATATTAAATAAAAATGATTTATTTACCTGAAAAGAAATGAAGAAAAAGAATAAATTAGTTTCTTTAAAAATAAATTATTTTTATAAAAAAAATAAAAAATTTTTTTTTTAAAACAATATTAAATACTTTATATTCATATAATTCAAAGAGATTTTTACATATGTGACAAAAATAACGTCTGTTTCTTCTTTATAATATAAAAATATTTGTATATGAAAATGAAACAGATATCTCAAAAATTGATAAAATTTCTCAGTGATACCATCATCTACCTTAAATAATGATAATCATATGATACCAGAGAATTATACTTTACATCAAATCTAATATTTATTGATTAAATGATCGATTAATTAAACATAATTTAAAAATGTTTTATATTTCTCTCAATAGTGAATAATAAATGCGAAGTGAATAGCGAGGTAAATGAAGAAAGTAAGAAGTAAATTAGGGTTGTATCCGACCTTATAATCTTTTGAAGTTCCTCATACGCTATCGAACTACTCTGAGAGCTGATAACAATAGAACAGCGGACATAGTTATATGCGAACCGTTATTTACAGCACATTTAAAATCAGAAAGTTGTTAACATATGCAGAAGATTTAGGAAAATTAGGTACTTAACTATCTACCAGATAGTTAAATACCTTATAATATAAAGTATATTATAAGTATAATAATATAATATAAAATACTATTATATTTTATAATATACTTTAATATATTATAATATACTGTAATATATTATAATATACTGTAATATATTATAACACATAACAATACATTTTAATATACTATAATATACCATAACGTACTAAACTATATTACCAAATACTATTAAATACTATAGTATATTGTAATATATATTGTACTTATAATAATATATATATATATATTATAATATATATATTGTAATATATTATAATAAAATATTAATATACAATGATAGATATTAATATAATATAATCTGTTTTATGGTCAATAATTGAGTAAATTGGTAATAATAAGAGTTAAAGGATTTTGCCAAAAGAGGAGGAGGTGTATTAGGATACTAATAACGTTAACGTTTTTTTTGTAGTTAACTAAAGTGACTAGTAACAGTTAGTAGCAGATTCATTGATATACTCTACGATATTTATTTAGATATGTATATGTAGTAAGTAATATTAGTTATAGGTATTATTTTATTGACTTTCATTTTAGACCACTTTGCACTGCTGACATTTCTTTTTCAGTAAATATTTTAAAAATTGAAAAGTTCTCCAATGTTTCTAATGTTTTATTATTAAAATTTTTAGTTACTATTAACAATGATATATAAAAACAATAATATATAAGAATCGTGTTTGTGTTATCTTTTCATTATATTGTCAGGGAAAGATTTGTATTCTTGAGTTCCTCTCTGAATATGTCCCAGAACCTGAATTGCAGTAACCATAAATTCGGAGACTTTTATTTATAATACTTATTATGTATGTCTATTTTTATGTAACATTGTATGTGTAAAAAAAAAAAATACATAATTTATCATAATATATGTATTTATATAAAAACAAAAAAAAATTTAATGTTGTAAAAATATTTAAATAATACAAAGACTATACTTAATAATGCAAAGTATTGAGTTTCATATGAACTCGTATGCTGTGTTTGTTGTTAAATTTATCGTTAAATTAACACCAAAATACAAAATAATTGACTCCAATTAAAAGCACTTTAAACAAAAGCAATATAAAACCAATTTACACAAACAGACAGACATAGTCACTATCACCATCACTTCTAAGGATGAAAAAAATATGCACTATTTTTATATGCAGATACTTATAGTTGTATCTGTAGATACTCGTATGTAGTGTGTTTATGTATGAATAAATATAAACAAATAGAGTGGCGTTAATAATAGAAATCGTAATTGAAATACATTTCATTCCTACATTGTTATTGTTGTTGTTACTGTAATTGTTTATATGTTTTATTAAAAATTTTTATACAATTTCGGTACATTTTTTTTTCCGTCAGTGCAAAATAATTAATGAAATTTTCAATTAACACATTTACATATTTACTTGAGTATGAAAAAGTTCCATATATTTTATTGTATTAGTAAAAATGGTTGTATGTGCAATTAAAAAAATATATCTGCAATTAAAGTCCGACTGTGGACTGCAGTAAATACGAGTATTTAACTCAGCTCTGCATTGTTGTTTTTATAAGTGAAATACAGAAATTCATATTAATAAAGTCAAACAAATAAAGATTAAATAATAAAATAAAATGAAAAATGAAAATGAGAAAAAATTCAATTATTTCAAAAATGGACTTTTCATTTTTCACTTTTAAACCACTTGAAGTGTTCACTTACAGTGTTGAATAAGTGACAATAGTCTATACATTAAGACTGAAAAGTTTTCGGAAATTCTCATTTAAAATTCGCGCGCTGTATATTTTTCGATATTTTAAGTTTATGTAGTTTGGCAGCACTGTCCTTAATTACTATGCCAAAAATGAGCTCGATCTGTCAGACAGTTCGTTTACGGCAGCTGTTGAAACCAGTTCACCTCAGTAGTGCGTTGCGAAATGTCTTCGACGGTCGTACGACCGTCCTGGAAGGCTTTGTACCACTCATAAACTTGAGTTTTCGATAAAACTGATTCCCCATAAGCCTTTTGTAGCATTCGCAACGATTCTGCACACGAAATTTCGTTCGAAACACAAAATTTGATGCAAACTCTTTGTTCAATATTTTTTTCCATTGTTTTTTTCGCAACGCCCTACTGAGGTGAACTGGTTTCAACAGCTGCCGTAAACGAACTGTCTGACAGATCGCGCTCATTTTTGGCATAGTAATTAAGGACAGTGCTGCCAAACTACATAAACTTAAAATATCGGAAAATATACAGCGCGCGAATTTTAAATGAGAATTTCCGAAAACTTTTCGGTCTTAATGTATAGTATACTTGGTAGGTGTTGAAAAATGAGCCTCAAGCCTTCAATACAGTTTAAGTAGTTGCTTTTATTAAAGTTTCAATTTGTAGCATTTCATTAATTATATGAAAAGCCGGCTATATTGAAATTAAAACCCCAAAAATAAAATAAATTAAAAAAGAATTTAATGGATTTCATTTATTCTCTTTATTTGAGCTGAATTGTTTAATGAGCAGATATTCTTCATTCAAATTGTATTTAAAATATTTAATTTAATTTGAATTTAAAATCAATTATTTTAAAATATATTTTAATAGTTTAAAAAAAGGTTTTAACGGTTTGATATAAAAAAACAAAATATTTCTTCTATTTAATTATTCTCATTTAATAGTTTTTTATCCTACAAATATCAAATATCAAACACTCCTCTTGTTGTTGGTTTAGTATTTCAATCTTATTATGCAATGTCGTAGTATATTTAATGAAAAATGTATACTTTATAAATAATATAAAAAAATACCTAATTTTTAAAAACAATAAATATGAAACAATTTCAGTATATTATACTTCACGCAGCTGCTCGTTTAATTAATATTTCCGAAAGGAGTCTTTTAAGAGCATAAATCACTGCTTCGGTTTCTTTCGGTTTCATAGAAATTACGTCTTTTACTGCCCTAAAACTGTTACCGCTTTGATAAAGTATAAAAATATTAAACGAGACACAGATTCAGTGTCTCGATTCCTAGAAAGTGGTGTAAACCACTTCCGATCTTATAATGGTATACGTTTGCAAGTACGTATGTATACCGTTGCATTACATTATTTGCAATATGGTTAAATTTTTCCATTCTCTTATTTTGTATATAATCTTTCACAGTTTTATAATTGAGAGTAGAAGTACGGAGAAGTTAAGTGATTTCAAATATTTTAACTTAGTTTATAATTCTCAACAGGTTTACATTTAATATTTTTTGTTCAAACCATTACTTAGTTATATTACAAAAAGAATTTGGTCTCTATATATTTAATGTATAAAATCTTGTGTTTCGTAAGTATTATTCTTTACAAATAGTCAAATAAAACGTTGGAACTTGCAGTTTGGACACGTAATAAACGACATATATGCTATAATATTAAAGGGTGTGTACCTATATAATTTATAGTTCTTAACTGATTTGCATTTAAAATACTATATGTAATATTGACAAGAATGTGTTAATACGTATTTCACGTTAATATAAGTTATGGTGATTAAAAGAACAATTGATTTGAAGTAAAATTTTTCAATCGAAATATAAAATAATACACTGATTTAAATGGAAATGGAGTAAGCCATGTGAGAGAAAGACTCAATCCTTATAGTAGTATACAAGAGTTAGTATTATAAAGAGGTTTAGCTTGTATATTTCATGTAAATGTATATATTTATGGATTATTATTGAAAAATAAAAGCATTTTATTACTTTAAAAAGAAAAAAATCTATTAATTGTATAGTTAGTGAACATATAAATAGAATTTTCAGTCTTTAGCAAACATCTGTCTAACTATTAATATATCAAACAATATAATTTTATTTATTTATTTTATTTTTATTATTATTATATATTATTTGTTTATTTCACTTCTTATTATTATTGTGTATTATTTATTATTTCACTTTTTATTATTATTATATATTATTTATTTATTTCACTTTTTATTATTATTATATATTATTTATTTATTTCACTTTTCATTATTATTGTGTATTATTTATTATTTCACTTTTTATTATTATTATATATTATTTATTTATTTCAATTTTTGTTATTATTATATATTATTTATTTATTATTTACAAAGTTTTCTTAAACCACTAACACAGATTTTTTTTCTTGAAATAATTGTTAAAATATCTATATTTTTAAAAACAGAAATATGTGTATATATGTTATAAATACATATATATATAGAAAATATAAAATAACAGAATAATTACATTTTTTTTTTTTAAATGGAATACAACATACATGATACAATATTTCATTTTTTAAATACTTTAACACTCTTTTACTTAATCCAACAATTTTTTATGAAACTAACATTTCATCAAAGATGAAATGAAAAAAAGCTAAATTAACTCATCAAATGTCATCAATCAAAAATTTAATGACAGGTCTATTGTTTTTCATTATGGCATTATACCAATTACGACCTTCTACTTTCGCTACAGGCCACTCGCTGCTTAAAGCAAATAAATCAGAAATGTATCTTTGCTGTCAAATAATTTCCTTAACTATTTTATCATATAATTTTCCATAGCACAAACATTACCGAAACAGTCATTGATCGATTACAAATCCGTAGGTTGATACTCTTAAACAGTTGGGCAAAATGTTGAACTGGCCATTCCATCGGATATTTAGTTTACGGCAAATTCTGTTGGCTTAAATCCGCTTTCGTAAACGTTAAATGCACGCAGTGCCAGTGCCTATATGCCTCATTCAATCCATCCACGGACTTAGCTTTGTATCTATGCAGCTGTGTGCAGTCATACTATCAGGTAAATTGCCCGCAGTCTATTGTACATAATAGGAGTATCTGTATCTAGACGACAAATCGATCATTTTCCTTTTAATATAAACGTTAACATTTCTGTTGTAGCTGTCAAATTTGAGAATTTCATACTTGTTTCGTTTATGATAAATTCGCAAATTATGCTTATCAATTTAAGACTCGAAATGATGAATGACAGTGGAGATTAAAGATTAAAGTGTGATGGGCTCTTATTCTCTGCTGGGTGGTGAGTGAATGCTCTGTGTAAATCAATTTGTTAGAACGGATTTGTTAATATACCACTTTGTTGAGATTTATAATTTAACCAATGATACTATAATATATATACATGAAATGCATTTTAGATACGAGTACTTTAAGGTTAACATTTGCTAAAAGGATTTACAATAATTTTATTGAGTGAAATAGAATAATATATAATAAGATTAATTTTACTCGTATTATTGAATTATTTTGATAACAGATAATAAATTAAAATAATGTGTAGTTGCAATTATAATCTTGTTTGATAAAATATTAACTTACGAGTAGTTGGAATGAAATCCGTTTCGAAAGAATAGAACAGTGAATAATGGTATATGATATCATTATATTAAGTACGCTTGTAATTAATTTGATAAATCATTGAACTACTTTGAATAATAATTTTGATTCTTTCAAATTATTTTAAATAGTGGAATTTCTGAGGTCCATAAATATTCAATTCACAGTAAATATAATTTTTGGTTTAGTTATGAGCTCTAAATTTAGGTATACGAATTGTAAATAATCGTTACTATAACAGGATATACATATAAATATATACAAATATATATATACAATCTTCTTTAACTTATTGTTATTCATTAACTTATTCATTAACTACTGTACAAATTAGCAATCCCATTACATTCAAAAGCAATATAGGAATTTCTATAGCAAAAATAATACATATATGGCGGTTTTATAATTTTTCATACAAAAAACTATCGCATATTATTGTACTAAAGTAAACGAAAAGATCGCAAATTCGATAGAAATTTGGATATATTCCATTTTTGTAACATAACGGCTTAACGACTGTAACTTTGATGTATTTACCTAGCAAACTTCTATCTTTAAGTAAAAATTATGAGTCCTAGAAAAGAACAAATAACTGACGAAGATATATTCTTTATTCTTATTTTTTCTCCTGCCATTATTTCATGATTTTGGGATTATCTTAATATTATATAATAACTTGCAACATTACTGAGAACATTTGGAGAGATAGAAGTTCAAAGACAATAGTGGCGATTTTTTCAAGAACTGCACCGTATTCAGTCTTAACAAACAAGTTTATGATAAATCACATATAAATAGTCGCTTACAGTATTATGAAATGCTTTTTTTTTGTATCATTAAAAATATTTCTAAGTATAGATTTTCTTTAGAAATTTGTTAGTATGACGGCACTTTTATTTTGCAAATATTTTGTTCGTTATACCATTTTTATCGTAGGATACGAAATGTGTACACATATTGTTATGCGTAATGATTTTCTACTGCAAATGCAAAATCTATGTACAAAAATACAAAAAAAATGAAATGCAACAATAACGATGTTGCCTTGTGAACTGGATCTATTTATACTTGTGTACAAAATTTATATATGTAATTGCGAAATAGGACATTACTTTTTTTCAGCTTAAGTGTTTGGATGAAGGATATATAAACAAAAAGTAATTTACTTAGAAATTAAGAGCATTTTAGTATATGACTTTTAATATAAATACTTTCATTCCGAAAATTGAAACAATTTTAATTTTTTTAAATTAAATTTTGAGATATAGCGTTAAGATAAGAGTAATTGTGATAGGTTTGTTGACGGTTCGCGGCTATTTAGGAAACCATGGTAGAAAATGAAATTATTTATTTAATCATTCCTGTCGCAGTTGTGGAGTGGACTATGTAAGTGCCTTACAACTGCTTTGTTATTACTCCTAGTCTATGGAATACGCTAACGGCTTCTTTTTTTAGGATATTGGTCACTTTAAGGAACTAGCTTTAAAAGGTATTTTAGGATTTTCCAAATGCAAGTTGGAACTCAAACCTAAACGTTAACACAATGAGCCAATAAGTCTAAATGGGACCTTAAACTGTAGTTAGATTTCGGACATTGAGTATAAGTTCTTTATATCAGTACTCGTAAATTATTCTTAATAACAAAAAAGATATAAATAATATTCAAAAATGAAAAAAGTTAATTTCTTCCCAATTTTTCTTGGTTGAGATAAACATAGATTTTAAAGCAATTAAGTACTACGAGGATTATGGCTCCGTTTTTACTAATTTAATTAAAACATTTGGAACAAAAAATAGGAAAATGCAGTTTTCACGCTGTTTACTACTGCCGTCTTGGCAGTGAAACTAGTGTGAAGTGCCAAAATAAAAATGAAATAAAATAAAATTTGTAAATTTATTGTGCCACGCACAATGTCAACTTCATTTTTATCTCCTCAGTGTTTGCCATTCTTCGACGGCGACCACAAGCGGAGTCCACAATTCCGGGACGCATTACAAAATGCCGTTTAAGTGCGCGCATAAATCATTAAAGAAAACATAAATTCCAACAATTACCACAAATGTGTACTGGAATTTTCTTCTGTCTTTGTTATTTGTTGTCTTTTGTCTTTTGTTTTTTGTTGTCTTTCTGACAACGAGAAGAAGACAAATAAGAAAAAGATAAAATGGAATGTTGCAGAAAAGAAAGATTTTTGACGCCTACTGAAAATAAATGGATTGCAAGAGGAAGACACACACACACACACATAAACATATGTACCATGTTCGTCCGTGCGTGCGTGTTAAAAAATTAGGTCCTACGTATAGCCCTAAATGTCTTCAGTATGGAGTCGTTGTTTTTTTTGTTTGTTTATATTAGCATTTAAAATCCCATAAATTATGAAAGAATTTATATATTAATATTTTATTTTATTTTTATTGTTGTTGTTATTGTGTTCCTAATTTTGTGCAAAATCCACGCCCATTTAAGGCAGCATTTTTTTTTTTGGCATCAGCAGCAGTGGCAGGCTTAGCATATTTTGCATTTGTCATTGCTATGTGTAGGGGGCATGAGACAGCGCGGAGTTATTTGTAATTGCATTATTTTAACCCATTTTTGTTGTTTTTTTAATGGAGCATTTGACATGTGAAACAGATGTTTTTTTTTTGCGTCATTGTGTGACATTCTTTTAATGACAGAACAAACAAAAATTGGAGCAAAGGGAACTGAATGAGAATTTCAATTTTTTTTTTTGGAAATTTTTACTAACGGGTCATTTGAATATGTATGAGAATTTTTTTCAGTATGTCATTAAATGCATACTTTTCTCATATATGCATTTAATGCCATTGTATAGTTAAATGAAAATTTAAATAATTATTTACAAAATTTATTAAGAGTCATATATCATTACCAGATTATAAATTTTAAGCGCAACGAAAAATGATTGTGCGACATGGTACATTTAAAGTAATTTATTATTATTTAATTAAATTTGATAATAATATTTATAAGAATTCATAAATTCCAGTAACACACAGATGCTGTGTGAAAAATAATTTATGAATGAAATTTTTATCATTTTAAATATACGTTATATATAAAATGTAAAGTATATGGATATCTCAATTTTGTTTGAACCATCCGTTTGTATGCAGAAATGAACTATCTGAGTTTTTTTTAATAACTCTGTATAATATAACTAGAGAAAACTGAATATTATAACTGTTCAACAATAATTCGTCACATTCAACCTCATACCGATATTTGATACCGATATCGAATTCGAAATGTTCGATATTGTTCGATCTGTTGGAATACAAGTAGCTTGTTGTACTCTCAACAGCTCGCTACACTACAAGAATTATAATGAACGAAGCTTAGAAAAGTACAAATAATATTAGTTTAATACTATTAGAAAGGTTATTGTCATACTACAACTCGTGTTATTTATGGCAGATAGACAGACAATGATTTAGAGATTTTTCTCATCAATCTATAAAAAAAATTCGTAAATGTTTTGACATAAATAAAAACTATGATATATGTATCTAACTGTAACTTAGATCGGCCTGTTAGCACTAGATCTAAAGAACGTGGTTTTGCTTTAAATCTTTTTAACTTTTGGTCTGAAAACATGCGATAAAAAGTTTTTAAAAAATTATTGCTAACTCTGTCTCAGAAAAAGGTCTTCAAGTATTGCATAAAGACACTTAAATGTATACTACAATATTTACATAGAGGTTTAGCTTGTTAATACGTCTATGTATGTAGATGTGGGTATATATTAATTAACTGGATCAATTTGTTGGTCTTCATGTGGCTTACAGCAACTCAGACTTAACGTAACTAAGCCTTTTAAATTTTGATAATGAAATATTCAATTAGTTAAAATATTAAATCAGTCGATAGACATTTTAAGATGTAGGTATAAATTAATTTACTAGATCTACCTTACAACAAGCCTTACAACAAGCTCTTAACTTAACTGTACCCCTTACAAATTTCAATAATTAAGTATATAATCTTTAATACACTTAAATCTATATCAGCTCATATCAGTTAATTGAGATTCACAGATGTAGTGTTAAGTTACATTAATTTACTGGACTAATATATACCTATATGTTAATACCACATCTGACAATAACTCAGTACATTCATAACTTTTTTCCGATTTATTTTGTTAGTTTTTTTTTTGAAGTTTCTACTTCATTAATTTTATTTTATAAATTCACTTTTTCCAAGAAATTAACCCTTTCAAGATAACAACTAGTCAAAATGACCTTTAAGTCAACTTGAGTTCAAGACTAACAAAAGGTCGAAATTTAAATTTCTTAAATAACTAAAGCCCCCCGCATTGGTTAAAAGCTTTGAGCTAACACTTGAAATTCTATTATTTAAAATGGCTAAAGAATGGAGTGGAGCTCATAAAAATGCTCAGTTAAAATGTACAAAAGAAACAAAGTAACAAAGACCACACACACACTAAGCTCTCTTACCGTACGAAATAAGAACAAGAACAAAAACCCAAGAAAAGTAAATACACAAAAGCACACTCAATTTAAGTCACTCACAGTGCAATTTCACATGCAAATTTGTATTAACGAGCAAGAGGTGTGGAGGTGGATGTACTCGTATAATAATGACCTTAACAAAGCAAGCACATGACAATCCTGCAAAATATGCTTAAGAGTTAACTTCCTTAAACAAAAACAAAAAAAGCTTTAAAAAATATGTGCGAATGTATGTGTGTTCGAGTGCAGAACTTGCAAAAATGTATGAAAGAAAATATGTTAAGTGTTGTTGTTTTTTAGTATAATAAAAAAAATGCAAAGAAAATTTGCAAACGGAAATTATATTAGGCGTTTTTTTTTGTAAGTTAACATGAAAGAAATACGTATACTCGTCTATGATACAATTCATAGGAAAAAAATAGAAAAAAAAGCAAGCCGGTTACTGAGTTAAATTTTCCGATGGTAAGCATAGACGCTTTCTTCGTAGACACACCAGCGGCCGTAAAAGTTGTTTCTCATACTAGGTATTATCTAAAATCTACAGATTGCAAGGTAGTGAGTAATAGACAGATTAGTCAATAGCTGTGAAAAGTGTGAATGTTGAGTTCCTGAGAGATTCAATGATTTATTGAGAGAGTATATTTAAATCATATAGTGAAAAATTGCTACAATCGGTATAAACTGTACAGAAGACCAGGTACTCCAGGTACTATGTCTGAATACTTTACTAAATAAATACGAAATACTAAATGTACTTTACTAAATTTACAGAAAGTTAGAAGAACACAGAAAGAGAAGTGTTAGGTTCATATAGAAGATTTGTTGAAAAATCTACTAAATCTGTGGTATCAAAAGGCAGATTGAAAAAATTGTAGAACATGGGTAGGTAGGTGTTTTATTTGTGTATATCCTGCTTGCAACACATGTGCCTAAGCTAAATGCTGTCGAGGGTCTTAAATACTGCAAAAAAAATTGTATAAATATATATAAAAAAATATACATATTA
The DNA here is from genome assembly GCF_002237135.1 of Teleopsis dalmanni. NCBI lineage: Eukaryota > Metazoa > Arthropoda > Insecta > Diptera > Diopsidae > Teleopsis > Teleopsis dalmanni. The sequence goes on along the minus strand of NC_051846.1, from coordinate 167,647,040 downwards.
GGTGTTAATGTAACTCTAGCACATTGGATTTTTTTGGTTAGTTTATCGACTTAAATTAATTTGAGCTGTTAGCTTTTGAAGGCTGCACTACATCCCTGACATTAAGGTAAACTATTTCTTTAAATTCTCTGAACAAATACCATTGCACACTGTGATGTGGTGTTTAAACACATTATCTTGCTCATTTTTAGTGCTGTTTCCCTACACTTTTGCTTTATTTTGGTGCAGGTTTGTTTTTGTGCTTGTTGTGTCTGTTTTGTGTTGTTAGTTAACACTTTAAATTTTGATTATTATGTTATTATTATATAAAGCAACGCACTTTCTTAAAATTTAGTGAATAAATTGATTTTTATATTACTATAAATTTAATTAAGGAGGACGTCTTCATGTACGCTTCCAAATTTCCCATTTGTTTTTATGAATTTCGTTGATAATAGTGATTCGTATAATACCAGGTATGAAACATTGCTTCTTGGCAACGCCTATTATACTGTTATGTTTAAATTTTTTGTTTTTGTTATTTTAATTTTTGTGTTATAAGTTTTATTTTTTATTTTTAGTCCATTTAATATTTTATAATTTTTGTTCGAAAATTTATGAAATATTTTACAAAATAAATATTTTCCATGAAAACAAAAAATAAGAATTTAATTTGCATATTTTTATTATGATTGTCATCTATTATAAATTAAAATAATTTATTTTAAGTTTTAGAAAATTTTGTCATGAACTACGAAAATTTATTTATAATATTATTTCCTTTAGCAACAAAAAAGAAATAACTATCTTGAATTATTAGTATTAAATTAAAGTTCATAAATTTCAGTCTTTTAAATTCTCTTAATTTCACAAATAAAACAATGATAAAATCTTCAGTTTTATACTAAATATGTCAAGCAAATTTATTTTTTTGCAATATTTCGAAGAGTGCCAAATGGTTGAGGGAAATAGTGATGCCACCTACAAGCATTTTTGCATAAAACGCAATCAAGAACGGAAGTTGCTTGTTTCCTGCTGTAGTCAAGCTTGTTTCTTTCTTACTCCTTTTTTATAACGAGTTTTTGCTTTATTATAACAGCAAATAATACTACTTTTTTATATATTTTTTATTCATATTCTGTTATGCTACTCTGTATCCACTCCCGTATAATTAAACACGTTTTTGTTGAGATACATATCTACAATCGTCGATGTGTTATGTATAAAAATGTGGCATTGTTTTTGAGTTGGTCACTTCTTTTGTTGTTTATAATATAGGGTAATACAATGAATATTTTTGCAGAAGAATATATCTGAGATGTTTATTTTTATATTTATTTAACATTTAATTACAAATATCATTGAGGGATTTTGAAAAATGTTTTCGAAATTTAACTCTCTGTACTTCATACATTTTTTACAGTGCCATGTATTTGTTTATTCTATGATTAAACAATAAGCAGTTGAAGGCGATTTCCAAAAACTTTTCTGAACTTTTACCTATACAAATAATTAAGTAAATAAAATCGGCATAGGTATTTGGGATTATTCGAGTCCATAAGTTAATTAACAATATTGTATGTTATATACCCCCAAGGACTCAATGTTTAGTACGTTTTAACTGTTGGAGTTATTGGATCATTTTTTTTCACAATAATGGCGGTTATCAGGAAAACGTGCTTTGATGTGAGCTCACTTCTATTTTTAGAGCTGCTAAGGAGAATTTTGCAGCTTAAAGGACGATATAAAATGCATCAGTATTTAAATGTAGTTCAAACTATACCGGAGTGTTATTAATACATTATTTTTATTATAATTATTATCAAAAGTTATAAACTTTTATCATTAGAGCTATTTTACAGGCTAGTTTTCTGACTATTAATTAGAGAGAATTCCAAATCTAAAGGATGATACATAATGCATCAGTAGTCCAACCTATATCGAAAAGTTATTAAAAAATTATTGTATTACTAAAAATTACTAATTTTTTTAGTAATTTAAAAAATATTTTTTTCTTGTTAATTAATTAATAATTAACTTATATTAGATCGTGATCTTAATGATGACTCTCAAGGAAAGTCGAAATATAGCATATATTAAAAAATATTAAACAAACGTTGAATTGTTTAAGAAGAAGTGACTTATAGTCGGATAAAAAAATATATAAAAACAATTTTTATTTTATTTATTTATATTTATTTTATAGCAAAAAGATATTAAAAATTATTTTATTAATATTTATATAAATATTTAATTTTATAAAAATAATAAACCTGCATTAATTTTTAGCAATGTGTCTTTATTTTGTGTTTTTTATTTTAAAGAAATTTAAATAATAAATTCATAAACAAATATGAATAAATAAAAATAATATTATTCATAAAGTTGATAAATTTATTGTTTTAATATTGATATAAATATTTATATCAGAATAAAAATAATATATATTTTTTATATTTATATTCCTAAACCAATTTTTATTTGTATAAGTGCCTCTATTTTTTTAATATTTATTAAATTTTCGAATTTATTAATTTTTATATATCACAAAGGAAAAATAATAAATATTTTATATAGTTTAATATAAAAATATTAATATTTTATTTATGTTAATATAAAAGTGCAAATACTTTCAATATTTAATGTTTTAAATATTTTAATGTTTATATTTCTAAGCCAATTTTTATCCATATGCCTTTATTTTGTTTATTTTTATTAAATTTTCGAATTAATAAGTTTTTATATATAATAAAGAATAAACATTTTATCTGTTTTAATATAAAAATATAAATATTTTATTTATATTTATATAAAAATATAAGTATTTTAATATTTTTATTCCTACACCAATTTTTATACATGTGCCTTTATTTTATTTATTTTTATTAAACTATCGTATTCATTGATTTTTATACCTCATAAATTTTTTATATATCAATATAAATATTGATATAAATATTTTATTTCTATATATATAAATATATAGATATTTAAATATTTATATTCCTATATCAATTTTTAACGTTCTATCTTCATTTTATTTATTTGTATTCAATTTTTGAATTCATTAATTTTGGTTTCTCATAGAGATATTGAAAGAATTGTATCAAAAGCCTTTTCTGGTCAAATATAAATTGCAAATAAATGCAAAATAATATAAATAAATGAATAATAAAAATAAATTGCAAAAGAAAATCGTACTAATTGCTTTTTTTTTGGAAAAATACAGAAAAATATAGAATTCCTTTTTCGACGATCCGTAGGCTAAGTGCTTCATATCAGATTGTATCTCGGTTCATTTGTGCAGAATGCATTAATTACTGCGTTTTTATATTTGTTCATAAGGAAAAATGTAAAATAGTAAATTTTTTTACATTTTCAAAGAAAAGAATTTCTTTGTGTTTATCTCATGAGTTACGAAACCAAAAAATCAATTCACAAAAGCATGAAACCAGAAGGCATGTATATGCCTACATTAACAACTCAAAAAACGCATTGTTGTATTTCCTTTTGTGTAAAAAGTATCTACAAAGATATGCATCTTAAATTTTACTTAAAAAGTATAAAAAAATATGTTTAAAATGTATTTATGCCATAATTTGGTATGTAATCGATATTTTTGCATCTCCTTGTCTCCGATATAAAACAACAGAGGAAACTTTGTAAACGATGACGACAGAACAATCTTTCAATAACAAAATATGCGATGCAACACTTAAGCATGCAAACTTTAAAGACCTCGTTTTGAGAAGATACTTTTCCTTTGGCAGCAGTTTGGATTTGTTATGAGTTCAAGCAGTGTTTCATGTGTGTCAATTTATGTTAAAAATAAATCAACAAATTTTATGTAACCAAAATAAAGTCTGTTACTCTTAGGAGCAGGAGCAGTAGCGAAACTACCACAAAAACCACAGACATCAATTTTTCATAATAAATTGAATTCTTATGCATTTTTTATATGCAATTTATTATGTGCGAGTACCAATATATAAACATAATTATATATGCATATCAATACATAAATATATATATATATATATATATGCGGGTATACTCTCATATGCAATATTTTAGATACACTGTAGCTTAATAAAAAATTCATACTGAATTGAGTGTTTAAGTCTTTTGCAGTGTTTGTCAGGCAGGCAGAATGTGCGATTTTTATCTTTTGTTATTTAAAGTCTTATATCCGTTGAGTGACATTATTTTTATGCATTGAATTGTCCCAGTTTCCAGTAGGAGAAGAACGAGAATGAATGTGGGTAAAAATTGGGTGACAAATGTTTGGCTTTGGCATAGGCACCGCATAGCAGTGACACCGACATCGACACCGACACCGCCACTGATATCGCCACCGACGTTTTAGTTTAAATTATCGCCTTTTGTGTCGTTTTGTGTAGCGGAAAATTTGAATTTATTGAAAATTTTCTGTAGATGCGCTCGTAAAGATAAAATTTACGATGTCATTTATTAAAATAATTTTTTACTTTACTTTGCTGCAGGATAAAATTTGTTGTTTTTTTTTTTGAAATTTTATATTTTAACTTTATATATAGATATAAATTTGAAGTAAATTTTTAATAAAGGTTTTAGCATTTTTATACCTTAAGTAAATAAACACTGCCGATGATGACAATTCCCCTGAGTGACAAAATATTTTAAAATAAATTACGCAGTGAAGGAGGTTGTAAGTATGCTATAAATTAGTTGCAAGATACTTACGCAAAATTGAAAGTTAAATGAGAAAGTAAAAATATTTCAAACAATTAAGCCTCACCTTCTTCACTGCGCTTAAGCTTTCTTTTGATATTATAAGCATTACATAATCTTTTCTGGAAGCATTTATATTAATCATTTTATGCGAAAACAGGTATAATAATTAATCCATTAAATTACATAGTTAATAAATCTTAAATGAGATAATTCCAACCATGGGTTTTGTGACACATTAAAATTGTGTTGGTTGGTGAGATATTTAAGTTTGACTTGTTTACATATATGTACGGTAATATACATATATAATATTAAGTAAAAAAAATATTTAACACAATTAAAAAAATATATATCATGTTATAACACTGAATGATGAAAATTTATTATATAATTTAAAGTATATTTAAATTAAAACGATGGAGAGAAATGTTCAAAATCATGTGTTTTTAGTTAAAATCAATTCTTTTAAAGTTTTGAAAAAGCTGTAGAGTCAATAATTCTCTAATGAATACAGTATTTATATAAATTTAATTAAATATTCGTTCTGATAAAACGAAAGGACTTTTAGGGTTCAGCAAACCTGCAGTTCTTGTACTTACTGGAGTACTAACAGGGCACTGTTTATCTATTCCGCCTATGATCTAATGTAGGTGAGTTCCAACAAGTGAATTGTGCGCGTGTTGCCAAGATGAAGAGGAGGTAGAATCTATCAACCACTTTTTGTGTCTCTGTTTAGTAAATGCGGGGTAAATGCCCATTGATTATGCTAGCGGTTTTCTTTTTTGAGGATCTTGGTCTGCTACAGGACCTCTCTCTAAGGAATATTGTAGACTTTGTCAAAGGTTCAGGGGTTCAAAGGTTTTTTCAAATAAAAAAAGGTTCAAGATGGTTATTAATTCTCTGAGTTTTTATATGGTACTTTTGGCGCACAATGTGCCGATAAAACTTAACCTAACTTTAAATGCTTAAAAACAAGACGGTAAAAATATTAGTTTTATTATTTAAACATTATTTTCCTTAAAGACTTTGTTTAAACCTCTCCGGTTATATATGAATTTTATGTCGGCGGCTTACAAAACACACGATAATCCCTTGCAAAATTTATTGCTCAACACTTAAGCTTAAAAGTGTCGACTTGGAAATGAAATAGCAACACACCTATGGTATATACAATAAATTTATAACATAAGGTTTAAGTGTTGCCATATCGTTTAGTTCCCATATTTATCACCACATATGAAGACTTTACCTGCTTTATTGTTACTTTCATCTTTGGAAAGAAAGTTGCATTGCAAATCTGATGCATCTTGCACTTTACTGCCTTTTTGTACTGCCAAACACAACAGTTGAGTTGTTATTTATTATTTAAATCCTAAAAAAGTATTCAAATAAATATGACTATTTTATTTCTTACTACATTGTGGTAAATACTTGTACTGCGTGGCTTACCACATAAAAGAATTGTTGCAAATTTTTGCAATATTTTGTTAGAATTTTTTATATGTCTAAGAGTACATGAAAAAAATAAAATAAAATATAAATTGTTAAAATAAAAAATAGTAAAATCTTTACTTCTATTTTAAATATATTTTTACTATTTTTATATGGAAGTATATTTATTTTTATAAAAATTTTTATTTTATTTCTTTAGAACTGGAGAACTGTCAAGAGCATTTGTTGGAGTTGCAGTAAAAAATGTATTTACAGTTCAATTGTTGCCATTTGTGCAATTTTATGTACGAAACAATAAAAAGGATATAAAGAATAGCTGTGATTTTATTTAATTTTTTTATTTTGCATTTTGATTTTAAAAGGCATTAAAATATTGTTTTGTGGTTTGAAATTTCATTTTGATAAACAATTTTTGACTACCAGCAACACAATGGCGTCAAACGAAACTACTCTGTGCATATAAATGTAAAAATAGCTTGAAAATAACCCAGTGGAAAATTACTTTTCTTTTTGATTTAGGATAGAAAGCTTTTATCAATAATATTTTTACAAGTATATTAAATATTAGTCTATATAGTTAAACTATTTAAATAAATTACAGTCTAAACTAGTTAGAACGACATAAAAGGAATCGACTCAATCTAGTTGGTATAACCGAAAATCACTATTAGTATAAATCAAAAGACTAAAGATTATAATCATATTCATAGAAGTACGTTATTATTAAAAATTCATTTATAGAATTTATATTTACATATTATTAAATTACAGATAATTGATTTATTTAAAACAGTATATTTATATATTTTTCATATTTATATTTACATATTATTTCTCCACTAGGAAAAATAATCCGTAATTTCTGTTTGATGGTTTTAATTGGAATATATACATGTATTCTGCATTAAAATGATAATAGGTTTTTGCTTATACTTTCAAAATTAAATTATTAGTTTTCGTTCATATATATAAACTTGCGCAGCTTGTGCAGTGCCGTAGTTGTTTTAGGTATGGATATGCCGCAGATGAAGGAATATTTCCTTCAATATTATCTATTTTTATGCACTTATCTATCTAACTGATTAAATGCAGACAGATTATTTGTTTAAGGTTATAATATGTCTTCTAATACTCTTAAGAAAAGAGTTTTGTTAGCTCGATCGTTATAGGAATTGAAATGAATGGAGTTCTAGTTCCCACAGAGCGGAGTACTGCGACCATGATTGATCTTTTTCAGACGACATTCCGCATTTCTAATGAAGGCTAAAATGTCGGCCGTTGAGGAACTTCTAATGTCGTAGAGAGTAATAGAGAGTAGTTCTCGACCCAGTGACCTCCTCCTGGCCCAAATCAAGGCTGAGCAGTTACATAGAAGGTAACTGAAAGTCTTGTCTGCTTCTAAGCAGAGTCGCAAATTTATCTATTCGGACGGACCCATTTTGTTAAGGTGATAACGCAGTTCATGGTAACCCGTTAAATATTCCACCAACAACCTCAACTCTGTTCTGCTGAAGAAGGATACCTTACCATACCTGTAGTGGTGAATCAGATCTTTAGCCTGACGGTCACCTTGACTGCCCTGCCAGTAGCGACTTCTCTCGGCTGAAAACCATCGTTATAACTAGGCTCAATAGTTATAACTAATAATCAGAATTAAAATTTTATTAAAATATGGTTACATAAATCGATATATTATAACGATATAACCGTTATGTCGCTATAAAAGATTTTAAATATATAGTAAATCAAACTTGTCTCTAATAAACAAAGTCGTTATATTAAGTGTCACTAGCACATTGTTGATATACTAAGCCAGAACCTATGCTGAGATATTGGACTAGCATTCAATAATACTTAGGGCTATGTTATGTAGATAGACATGATCATGTCAAATGCGTAATTTTTATTGTTAATTTAATTGAATTAATTAAAACAAAGTTATTAAATACTTTCTTCCTCTGTGGGTTTGTTTACAGTTCAGCTGTTGATTGTTTATATTTTACATGTAAAACATATGACAAATATAATCAAATTTGGTAATTTCCCTTTTGGGAATTTATTTTTGAGGGTTGCATTCGACATTTTTAGTATAATTTTTTGTACTTTATTTTTAAGTAAGTTGAAAAGCTCGGAAGCTTTTTGTAAAGTTACACTTACTAAGTAAGTATTGGAAACATACTATAAGAGACTTTAACAAAATGGATGTGCTTAATTTGAGAACCACCGTACTAGATCATGAAAAAGGTGACGTATTGGTAGTGGAGGCTTTGATTCACAAAGTGTTCTGTTATATTGATATATGTATATAAAATTAATATTTTAATTTTTTTTAACATATATATTTTCCTATTGGGATATTTGTAGCAAAGCTGACATATTGCATATTGCAACTTTTTGTATAACTCAATATATAATTTTATTTTATACATTTTTCCAACAAATGCATTTCTGAATTATTAAAGTGAATACTGTGGTTAGCTATAATTTTAATATATTCTCTTGCATTCTTTGTGTGGTTGCAGTTATGCTATACGTACGTTATATATTTATAACTATTAAAAAAAGAATAAAACTATTAAAAACTATTAAAAAATAATACAGGAAATTATTGTGATAAAAAATGTTAATATTACTGTTTGAATTTATGAGGTAACAATTTAAGTAGTAATTTTATTTAAATTTTTAATACAATTTATTAACATTATTTTTTAGTTAAAGTAGTAAATTTTAATTTTAATTTAATTTAGTTACTTAAATTCTGAATTAAAGCATTAACTCAATTTTTTAATTTAATTTCATTAAATTTTTATTAAAAACAGTAGTGATTGTCTATTGCAATCAAAATACGTCATTATTACCTAAAAATAACATTGTGTTTCCACTTTGACGTCATAAAATTCAATTCAATTTAGATTTCTTGAGGAAGAAATTGTATAATATAGCGCCATGACATTTTGCAAAAATATTCTAAGTAAACTTGTTTTTGTTTATTATTTCAAAATAAGACATTTACCTTTCCACACCAACTTTCGGTTGGCAGCATTAAATTCACCGCAATACAGAAAAACTTTATAACTAAGCAAATAAATAGAGAATAATTCTATTCCCAAGTATAAGTCCCCCATAACATATTTTTTAAACATTTTGCTTCGTTCACAGTCAAGAAATGCAATTTTAAAGTATTTCCCTTGCGACTCATTGAATTCATCAGGTTGAACGTTTATTTTTTTTTCAGTTCCTTCCGCTACAAGTGCCACTTTTTAGCATTTCTGCAAATGCTACTATTTTTACTACTATTTTTTCATTTTTTTGCGACTATTACATATTTAAATTTTATATGCCAGTGTTGCTGCTTTGGTTTCAATGCTACAATTTGTGCATTCCAGATGCTAAGGATTTTTCCACTTTAATAGAAGTAAAAAAAGTGAGGAAACCAAAAGCTGAGAAATTTTTGCACTTTGGCAAGTAAATGTAGATTTCATTTAAAATTTCGCAATTAACTTAAAAGTGTTCAGTTTGAAATTTTTTTTGCTCAGGACTGGGAGAAATATTTATTTTACAACTTGTTGAAATGTGGTAGAATTCTTCGTATCCATGGATATTGCTTTTGCACCAGAAAAAAAAAGATTGTTAACATTATATTATTATTTTTCGAAAACATTCCCTTCTGGTACTAATAGCTCAGTGTGTGTTGAAACGCATTGAAGTGTTCACTTTCATTTAACATATTGTATTCGTTATAAATATTTCATTGAATAGATTTATTTTAGAAATATTTTTTTCGAAAAAATTAAAAAATACTACAAGTATCGAAATGAATAATTAAAAATATTGCGGGAACATTTTTGCAAAATTTTACTTACTTCAATAAGTATTTTATTAAAATACTGCGATATAGTGAAATTTTTAACTTTAATTTGTAAACAGTGTTGAAGATACATACCTGAAAAGAAATAAAAAAGTATTAATTTTATATATTTTTTTAAATATTTTTTGATAGTGTTTAATATACTAAGAGAATTATAAATAATAATATAGATAATATGTAATATAATATAGAAATATAGAAATTTTAAAAAATATTTTTATGTGAAATGACGTATTATCTAGAACAGGGCTCACCAGACCAGAAGTGATCGCTGGCCAATATAAGTCATTGTACAGATTGGAGGGTTAAATGTAGTTTTATTAATTTATCAATTTAAATTCATTTATCTGGTGTACCATAAAAATAAAATAATGTAAGTTTATCAGTACACCAAAAGATAATTTGCGTAATTGTAGTAGATTAAAAACATATCGGGGACCGCATGTGGTCCACGGGCCTTATTTTGAATATCAGATTGGTTTCAGGCTTATAGTAAGCCAATGTCACAATAAAACAATGTCATTATTATAGAAATTATTAAAATAAAAAAAATTGTTGAAATGTTTCTTTGACATAGCATAAGCACATGATAGTACTTACAATCCTGGAATCCTATTGTTCTTAGCAAATCGGGTTGTCTATGCAAAAGGGGAAAGTGATCTATATTATATAAATACACTTATATAAGGACTTGTATTAGTTTCGGCCGATATAGTCAACAGATGCTTTGTACGCACTGTAATCTGGAGCTTAAGCGTTCAAACTTTTAAACCACTTTTTGTAAACAATCAATTTAACCTTTTAATGACTTAGTAACCTTAATTTCATTAATTAATGCTAGGGAATAAGCGAGTTCCAACAACTAATTTTATGCGTTTTATGAAAGTTTTATTAAAACATAAAACGAATATATTAATATGCTATATACAAGGTGAGATGAAAAAACTGCAACCAACTTCAGACTGCTGTCATTTCTAAACCGCTCGTCCCACAGCTGTCAGATTTATTCTAGTGACAGCTCATTATATTGTTTACAAGCGCACAAAAGCATTTTGGTGGGAATTTTTCAAAAAAAAAGTTATTTGTGATGGAATTCAAGCGTGATAGTGTGATTGCTTTGCATTTGGCTGGAAAACCACAAGTGGCTATCGTTAGAGCCCTCCAGCATTTAGAAGTGAATAAATGTTTTGTGTCTCGTACCATCGCTCGTTACCATGATACTGGTAGCGTAGCCCGACGTCAAGGAAGTGGACGAAAAAAAACAGCAACATCGGCAGAAATGGTTCGAAAAGTGAAAAAGCGAATTGAACGAAATCCGCGTCGCAGTGGACGAAAAATGGCTCGTGAGCTGAACATATCGCAATATGCCATTCGGCAAATATTGAAAAATGAGCTTGGACTAAAGCCATTCAAGTTCCAAAAAGTGCAAGATCTTACTGATGCGCAAAAAAAAGTTAGACTCGAAAAAGCTAAAGAGTTGTTTCGCTTGGCCGAAAGTGGTGAACTGCCGAATTTGGTTTTCTCCGATGAGAAACCATTCGTTATCCAGCAGTTTGTAAACAAACAAAATGATCGTGTTTACTTGCCAGAGAGGTCAGCTGAAAATTTGCAACTTCGGTTGGCCATCACAACTCAAAAGCCGGCCATGGTGATGGTGTGGGCCGCCATAACAGCCGATGGTCGCTCGCCGCTCGTATTCATCGACCGTGGTGTCAAATTAAATGCGCAAATCTATCGCGAAAATATTTTGGAGGGAGTTCTGAAGCCCTGGGCACGCAAACATTTCGGCCGCAGACCTTGGACATTCCAACAGGACTCAGCACCATCGCACTCAGCACGCGCCATCCAAGAATGGTTAAGAAATGAGGTTCCTCGCTTCATTTCCACCGCACAATGGCCACCAAAATCTCCGGATGCCAATCCGTTGGACTATTGTGCCTGGGGTATTTTGGAAAGCAAGGTTGGAACTAAAAAATACCAAAGTGTCGATCATCTCAAGCAAGCGCTTCGCCGAGAATGGGACAAAATACCGCAGAGCCACTTTCGGGC
>NC_051846.1:167596282-167634879 GCF_002237135.1 Teleopsis dalmanni | reverse complement strand
ACAGATTATTTGTTTAAGGTTATAATATGTCTTCTAATACTCTTAAGAAAAGAGTTTTGTTAGCTCGATCGTTATAGGAATTGAAATGAATGGAGTTCTAGTTCCCACAGAGCGGAGTACTGCGACCATGATTGATCTTTTTCAGACGACATTCCGCATTTCTAATGAAGGCTAAAATGTCGGCCGTTGAGGAACTTCTAATGTCGTAGAGAGTAATAGAGAGTAGTTCTCGACCCAGTGACCTCCTCCTGGCCCAAATCAAGGCTGAGCAGTTACATAGAAGGTAACTGAAAGTCTTGTCTGCTTCTAAGCAGAGTCGCAAATTTATCTATTCGGACGGACCCATTTTGTTAAGGTGATAACGCAGTTCATGGTAACCCGTTAAATATTCCACCAACAACCTCAACTCTGTTCTGCTGAAGAAGGATACCTTACCATACCTGTAGTGGTGAATCAGATCTTTAGCCTGACGGTCACCTTGACTGCCCTGCCAGTAGCGACTTCTCTCGGCTGAAAACCATCGTTATAACTAGGCTCAATAGTTATAACTAATAATCAGAATTAAAATTTTATTAAAATATGGTTACATAAATCGATATATTATAACGATATAACCGTTATGTCGCTATAAAAGATTTTAAATATATAGTAAATCAAACTTGTCTCTAATAAACAAAGTCGTTATATTAAGTGTCACTAGCACATTGTTGATATACTAAGCCAGAACCTATGCTGAGATATTGGACTAGCATTCAATAATACTTAGGGCTATGTTATGTAGATAGACATGATCATGTCAAATGCGTAATTTTTATTGTTAATTTAATTGAATTAATTAAAACAAAGTTATTAAATACTTTCTTCCTCTGTGGGTTTGTTTACAGTTCAGCTGTTGATTGTTTATATTTTACATGTAAAACATATGACAAATATAATCAAATTTGGTAATTTCCCTTTTGGGAATTTATTTTTGAGGGTTGCATTCGACATTTTTAGTATAATTTTTTGTACTTTATTTTTAAGTAAGTTGAAAAGCTCGGAAGCTTTTTGTAAAGTTACACTTACTAAGTAAGTATTGGAAACATACTATAAGAGACTTTAACAAAATGGATGTGCTTAATTTGAGAACCACCGTACTAGATCATGAAAAAGGTGACGTATTGGTAGTGGAGGCTTTGATTCACAAAGTGTTCTGTTATATTGATATATGTATATAAAATTAATATTTTAATTTTTTTTAACATATATATTTTCCTATTGGGATATTTGTAGCAAAGCTGACATATTGCATATTGCAACTTTTTGTATAACTCAATATATAATTTTATTTTATACATTTTTCCAACAAATGCATTTCTGAATTATTAAAGTGAATACTGTGGTTAGCTATAATTTTAATATATTCTCTTGCATTCTTTGTGTGGTTGCAGTTATGCTATACGTACGTTATATATTTATAACTATTAAAAAAAGAATAAAACTATTAAAAACTATTAAAAAATAATACAGGAAATTATTGTGATAAAAAATGTTAATATTACTGTTTGAATTTATGAGGTAACAATTTAAGTAGTAATTTTATTTAAATTTTTAATACAATTTATTAACATTATTTTTTAGTTAAAGTAGTAAATTTTAATTTTAATTTAATTTAGTTACTTAAATTCTGAATTAAAGCATTAACTCAATTTTTTAATTTAATTTCATTAAATTTTTATTAAAAACAGTAGTGATTGTCTATTGCAATCAAAATACGTCATTATTACCTAAAAATAACATTGTGTTTCCACTTTGACGTCATAAAATTCAATTCAATTTAGATTTCTTGAGGAAGAAATTGTATAATATAGCGCCATGACATTTTGCAAAAATATTCTAAGTAAACTTGTTTTTGTTTATTATTTCAAAATAAGACATTTACCTTTCCACACCAACTTTCGGTTGGCAGCATTAAATTCACCGCAATACAGAAAAACTTTATAACTAAGCAAATAAATAGAGAATAATTCTATTCCCAAGTATAAGTCCCCCATAACATATTTTTTAAACATTTTGCTTCGTTCACAGTCAAGAAATGCAATTTTAAAGTATTTCCCTTGCGACTCATTGAATTCATCAGGTTGAACGTTTATTTTTTTTTCAGTTCCTTCCGCTACAAGTGCCACTTTTTAGCATTTCTGCAAATGCTACTATTTTTACTACTATTTTTTCATTTTTTTGCGACTATTACATATTTAAATTTTATATGCCAGTGTTGCTGCTTTGGTTTCAATGCTACAATTTGTGCATTCCAGATGCTAAGGATTTTTCCACTTTAATAGAAGTAAAAAAAGTGAGGAAACCAAAAGCTGAGAAATTTTTGCACTTTGGCAAGTAAATGTAGATTTCATTTAAAATTTCGCAATTAACTTAAAAGTGTTCAGTTTGAAATTTTTTTTGCTCAGGACTGGGAGAAATATTTATTTTACAACTTGTTGAAATGTGGTAGAATTCTTCGTATCCATGGATATTGCTTTTGCACCAGAAAAAAAAAGATTGTTAACATTATATTATTATTTTTCGAAAACATTCCCTTCTGGTACTAATAGCTCAGTGTGTGTTGAAACGCATTGAAGTGTTCACTTTCATTTAACATATTGTATTCGTTATAAATATTTCATTGAATAGATTTATTTTAGAAATATTTTTTTCGAAAAAATTAAAAAATACTACAAGTATCGAAATGAATAATTAAAAATATTGCGGGAACATTTTTGCAAAATTTTACTTACTTCAATAAGTATTTTATTAAAATACTGCGATATAGTGAAATTTTTAACTTTAATTTGTAAACAGTGTTGAAGATACATACCTGAAAAGAAATAAAAAAGTATTAATTTTATATATTTTTTTAAATATTTTTTGATAGTGTTTAATATACTAAGAGAATTATAAATAATAATATAGATAATATGTAATATAATATAGAAATATAGAAATTTTAAAAAATATTTTTATGTGAAATGACGTGTTATCTAGAACAGGGCTGACCAGACCAGAAGCGATCGCTGGCCAATATAAATCATTGTACAGATTGGAGGGCCACAGAAACAAATACATACGTTCATAGTTGTTTTCGTCAAAAATAAAAATATGGTTATAATGTTAAATTTAGTTTTATTAGTTTATCAATTTAAGTTCATTTATCTGTTGTACCATAAAATTAAAATAATCTAAGTTTACCAGTACAACAAAAGATGATTTGCGAAATTGTAGTAGATTAAAAACATGTCGAGGGCCGCATGTGATCCACGGGCCTTACTTTGGACAGCTCTGATCTAGAAAGTAGAAACTTAACTTTTGAATGTCAGATTGGTTTCAGGCTTATAGTAAGCATATCACAATAAAACAATGTCATTATTATAGAAATTATTTAAAAAAAAAAATTGTTGAAATGTTTCTTGGACATAGCATAAGCACATGATAGTACTTACAATCCTAGAATCCTAAATAAATTAAAAAAAATTGTTTCTAGCTCTTCTTCACATTTTCATAATATTGTTCTTAGGAAATCGGGTTGTCTATGCAAAAGGGGAAAGTGATCTATATTATATAAATACAGTAACATAAGGACTTGTATTAGTTTCGGCCGATATTAACCTTAATTTCATAAGGACTTGTATTAGTTTCGGCCGATATAGTCAACAGATGCTTTGTACGCACTGTAATCTGGAGCTTAAGCGTTCAAACTTTTAAACCACTTATTGTAAACAATCAATTTAACCTTTTAATGACTTAGTAACCTTAATTTCATTAATTAATGCTAGGAAATAAGTGAGTTCCAACAACTAATTTTATGCGTTTTATGAAAGTTTTATTAAAACATAAAACTAATATATTAATATGCTACATATAATAAATAATAATAGACATATGTAAAATATATATCTAGTTCTATATATATATATATATAGATATATAAATAGTATTCAAGTTTATTAATTCATTCGAACGAAAGTTTATATATAGAATCTAATTTATCCCGATTTTCAGAAAAAGATATAACTCCTTGTCTTTCAAGTATAACAAATATCCAAAACAAGCTTGTTCTTTTAAACATATAAGTCCTCTTAAAAATATATAGTAGTACTAATGTATCGAAAAAAAATTATGTTTAGTAATAATATATAAATGAATTTTAATAAATTTTTTTCCTAAAAGGAAATGAAGTTTTGACATTTCTTCATCTTCATTTCATTTTTTATCACAAACGTGTTTAGATATGAACTAAAAATATGAAAATGAAAAGGAAATTTTTTGTATGTGGAAAATAAATTAAATTTTACTTTATTTCAATTTTCATTTTAAAGTTATTTTAACCGAATTATAAAATTTGTTAGAAAAAAATTTGTAAAAAACTCAAACTAAACTTTTTTTGTTAATTTCACGTATTACAGTCAATTTTATTGCAGTTAGGTGACATAAAATTGTTTAATAGTATTCATAAATTATATTTAAAATTTTTACAACCAATGAAAGCGTTTAAATTTTACATATATTCTATTATAAAATTTATAAAAATATTAAATTAACTTTCAAGGTCCTAAATGCAGTTATAAATGCAAGCACGGGGGAAAATAATTTCTTTTAGCAAATAAAAAATTAAATATTTTCTTTCAGCAAATAAATAATTAAATATTTTATTTTAGCAAATAAAAAATTAAATTTTTTATTTATAAAAATTTTTTATTATAAAAAATGTAAAATATTAAATTTAGAAAGTTATTTCTAATTTATTTTTTTTTTATAAAAAATAATACAGCTATGTTTGGAATTTTTATGACATTTAATTTAATTTTAAATTTTCGCAAACTTGTGTTTTAAATTTGACACTTTCAGTTATTGTATAGTAGGTCACTTAAGCTTTTAAGAAATTATTTTATTGTTTATTTCTTATTTTAATCTATAATCACTTTAAAGTTATTTTAATGTTTATCTTTCTTCTAAAGTTAACAGTAACAATAATAATAACATGTTTAGATCAAATCAGCTTAAATGAGCTTAAAACTTTGAAATAGAATATAATAATATTATAAACTTTAATTACATTTATTTTAATGACGTGCTGTCACAGTTAATAATAATTTAATATTCGTATTTGTTTTATTCAAATTCTATTATTATTTGTATTCATATTCTATTATTGTATATATGAGAGATAAATCTATTTTTGTGAAGCCCGCATAATTGCCTTTTATTAGTCATAAAAGTCATAATATGTTTAAAGAAAAAAATTGTAACGTTTAATCTAAACTAAAAATATCTTTGGTCAGAAAGTCTTGATATCTTAAACTAAAAACATTGTATGTGTTTACTGAAAAACACAATACAAAATATTTATATATAAAACTCGCTAAAAGATTAGAGGAAAAAAAAGAGTAGGCAATCGCTAGGTTAAGCTGACGATATTGATCATAGCTTTAAGTAAATAATGTCGAAAGTATAATATAATAATTATATTGTATGTTTTTATATTATTTTTAAAGAATACTATTATTACTATAAAATATAGGGTTTTGAAAAAATTACCGCACAATTTTGTCCGTTTGTAGGACGGACCATGGCCATCACCATGACTCTATTTAATTTGGTTTTAAAATAAAAAGCTATATTTATTTTATAATTATTAATTCACGTTTTTTCAATTATTTATGTTATTTTATTTTTCTAGCCTATATATAAGATTAGGTTTTTTGATAACTACATTACTTCTAAATACAGACAGCGTTGACGGGTTAAGATAAGCTTGGTACATACTTAGGCCCAACGTATGCGTTGTTTAAATTTAAAATCCCGGTTGAAAATAGAAAATCGTAAACATGTACTGAAATCAAAACGCAAAATTTGGTTTAAATTCCAACATTTGAGGAAATGTGAGTGGGAAGTAGCTTTACCCTAATCCATGTGAAATCAAGTTTGAGTCCTGTTGTATAAAAAATATTTAATCAAACATTAAATATATTATGGTTTATTATTAATTTTTAATATTTACCTCGATATATTTTAACTTGGGTTACTTAAATATACTTTATAGATTTCTACAGCCGAAAAAATTATATGGGAGATTTTGAATCTTTCTGAAAATGCTAGAGCTCTTTGTTTTAAGATAAACCAAAATACCACAATATAGCCGGGTAATTACTCCATAACAATAATCACTTATAACTAATTAGTTATAATCCAGGTCGTTACAGATTTTTGCTAGTTCGGAAATATGTTAATTAAAGACATTTATTAAAGACAATAAAGACATAGAAATCTAGTTTCTTTGAAAAAAAACACAAAGTGCTTTTTCCAAATTTTCATTCGTCGTGTTAATTGAGTTCTACCATAACAGTTACAGATAATATCCGCTGAAACTGCAAGGATGCTTAAACAAAAACCTCAGTCTTGTCTGACACATTTTTTGGCAGTAAGTAATATCCAATAATAATTGGACTTGACGAATAGCGTTCTAAAAAGAAATTAAAGTAAAAAATATATTTGAATAGGTATAAGGCACAATTGCTGAAGACAGGATCATAAGTTGCTCTTCAGAGGAACCTAACAGATTTGTACAATATGCTCTCTGTTTAGGTTAATATAAATTTTCCATATACTTACGGTTGCATTATTAATATTAATTTATATATACTAAGTGGTAAGAAATTTCCATTAAAAATAAAAATAATCAAATAATACTATTTATTATTTCAATACAACAAACTTTAATGGCTTATATTGAAGGTTGAACAGTGTAATCACAAAAAAAGCAACAACAATTTACATCCACAAATCTATTTGCCCAAATATTAGTTTCCTTTCTTTTTTATTGCCTATCATTCCATACAAGAGCTGTTGTTGTTTTTGTTATGCTTAAACTATTTTTAAGCATAAACACAAGCAAGAATAAAAATGACTTGATGTGTAAGCCAAGTTGATGGCTGAAGATCATTGCTTTAAAATTTCGCATACTTTTGTTGTAGTTGTAATCAATTCGCTTTGTTCAAGTTATCCTATTATTGCCTGATTTGTCTAAATAATTAGCAAACCAAGGCGAATAAGGAGAAAACAAAGAAAATGTTTGCAGTAGTCTTGTGTCGTCAATTAAAGCATGACGGTTAAAATGAGTTCTAGTGAAAGTGAGAAATAAATATTTAAAATTTTTTAAAACGCAATTTACTATACTTAAATTATTAAAAAAAGTAGTGTAAAAGTGATTAAAATTGTATAGCGGTTTTAATATAAATATTAAATATTGTAAATAATTGAAAATTTTATAGCAAATTTGTAAGCGCAATACTTACGGTGAAAAAATGAATTTGCACGCCATTTTGAAATTCGCCACAATTATTAATTAAAATGAGTTGAAAATATAACATTTGTAAAATTTTATATAATTCAGTGAAATATATATTAAAATAAGATGTGAGTTAATGTAATTAAGTGTTGAATAAGATTTTGAATATGTAATTTACACTTAACATGAATTTTTAAAATCTAAAGTGACACCTGCTGCACGATTAAAACGCTTCTGCTTAAATGATAAAGCAGCGCAGCGGCAGAATTTTTAAATGTAAGTTATGTTCGCCGTTGCTATACAGGGTAAGTCAATTCATAATTGTGTTTTATATAATATTTATATACTTAATAAAAATATGTAATGGAAATGTGTAATGGCTAAAATAACAACAACATATGCTATCACACTGAATTTTTAATTACATATAAAATTGTCTAATATAATTTAAAATAATTCGTGAGTTTTACACATATTATTATTCCATGAAATATATAATAGATTGTAAAATATCGCTATAAGATGTTTATTATTTTAATATGTTCTTGCTTAAAATCGGTATAATTAAATATATTTCACTATTAAAACAGTATTATTGCATTGAAAATGGTTGAGGTTTTAATAATAAAAACTTTTAAATTGCCAATAGGTTTTGAAGAAGCTGATAGATTTTAATACTGATAGTATCAGAAATTTAATTTAAGTATAACAATTTTAATTCAATTACGTTTAAATTATTAAATTATTACTATAATTAAATAAAAATTATTATCATATTACTATAAACTTTAATATATTTTTATGCTTTTATTCTTTTAAAACTAAAATTTTTCATTTATGTATTGTTTAAATCAGGTCCAAAGTATGACCCAAGGGTCTCATGCGGACCACGGCTTAATCTACCATAATTTGCCAAATTTTTCTTTGCTATATTTTGGTGACTTTATTTTACGTTAATTCACTTAGTTGACAAAGACTTTGGTATATATTTCTTTTTACAACTGGTTCAAAAAACTTGTATCCAGTACCGTAAGTCATTACATTAAAATAAAATATTTTAATTATGACAACAACTAATATTAATAATGCTGATATTGATATAATTGTGAAAGGTAAATTAATGCTAAATTAATAAAACTAAATTTAACATTACCACGGTATTTTTACTTTTTTACGGCAAAATTATGAACGTATGTATTTATTTCTGCGGCTCTCCAACCTATTCAGAGATTCGATTTAGCCTGCGTTCTTATCTGGGCTGGACACACACACACAGCATTGGTTTAAATAATACTCAACTTTTTAACATATTTTTAAAAACTATATTTATTGTTACCAATATTTCGACTATAATCTGTAGACATCTTCAGGATACTCTGGTATCCTGAATTTATAAATAAAATATATAAATAATATGTATTAATAAAATATTAAATTATAATTTTTTATGCTAAAACCGCAAGCTAAGAGAATGATTAAATTAGATATAAGGTAATGGATTTGTTTCAAAGACACATCTATTGCTTAAATATATTTGTTTGCAAATAAAAATAGTAATCAAAATACTTACAAAATTGCAAATATTTATAAAACACATTTCTCTTACCTTCATATTGTTAACATCCACAAATAAGACAATTTTTTAGATTAGAATAAGTACTTAAGGATTTTTACACGACAATGTCACACATATGTTGCTAAAAGTATGTAACCTATAAAAGTTTGTATCACAGCCGCAAGGTCATAATATGCAGTAATGAATAGTTGATGAGAATAATGTAAATAATTGTATCTTCAAGATGCATAAACTTCTTGGCAGAACAACAAAATGCATTTAACAACATAAAAATAAATGAAATAGTGGAAGCAAAGCTATCGAACAAATGGATTTTGATAATAAAAAATTCTCTACCAACAGACAACAACTGCAACCACCCCGGGTGTACATGCACTACCAACTGGGGTGAGTCAGAAGAATAAGATCTCTGGTATTCGTAAATACCAAAAGTATGCGTCATAATTTTCAAAGAAATCTTGATAAAAAAAATATTGTGTTAAGAAAAAAAAAAAGAATTTAATAAAAACTTTAAATGTTAGCTAAGTGTTTTGCGGGTATTTTCACAATACTGACTGCCAAACTAAAAGCTTTTAAAAGAAATGTAAGTAGGATTTTATCCATAAGGGTGCATAAGTTGGGTGTGGGGATAGGGGTGGTAGCAGAGTGCTATAAATTTCAATTCCAATTTACATCTATGCTGATAGACTTACAAGAAAATTGTTTTTATCTATGTTGACTTCTCTTAATAGTGATGTCATCGTATCTTATATGTACAAGTATTTGTTTGTTTGACTGTGGATTTTCTGGGGTTAAAAGTTTATTTGTGTATGAATTTCTTTTGTTTTATATATTGTTTATTCATAGCAGATATATTTATGCTAAATATTCTTCTTTTATTCAGGGAAATATATTAGAATATACCAAAGAAAAGTTAATGTCAAAGTTTTTATGCATATCACATACATAATATCGCTAAAGTAAATTTGTTTATATTTTTTGAGATATTTAGCTAAAGTTATATCTACAGTATTTATATGTATATATATATAGTCATTTTTATAGTATTTATTATAATGAAATATATATATTACTATTATTACCATTATCATTATGATTAATATGTAAATGGGAACTCTTTATTTTGTATCTAAACACTTGGCTTAAAAAGTTTTGGTGTAAATTATTGTTGAAATCATATGCGGCGCAGATAAAGAAACTTTCATCATAAAACTCCATTAAGCCTGTGAAATATTATTGAAAACTTTTGTTTTGTGTTTGAAGTGAGGCATTTGTAAACTTTTAAACTGTTTATAATGATTTATTTAATAGATTTTAAAACTGGCTCAACATATTCAATTATGAGTAATTTAATCATCTACTATAAGCTAGCGTTTCATAGTATGCATTGGTAGTGTTGACTGGTTATATGTACAATTTCTCAAAAAGTTTGCCTGTGAACTTCGGAAATAATTTATTTTTCCATTATCTTTAGTTATCTTGCAGTTACAGCTAAAAAATTTAAAAAGTTTATTTTGCATAATTTAAATTTTTTTACTAGGCACAACTTAATTAACGACTTTTATTTGAAACTAGTTTTTTTTACTAATTTCTTACAATAATAAGCCTTATTAACCATTATGGGTATTTATTATTACGAGTAAGAGCTCGGTAAATGAGTAACGTAATAATGCGGTATATAGCAAAACTCATTTCAATTAACCAATTCCAATGGTATTACGTTAGTCAGGCGTTTATTTTGATTAACTTTTACTATATTTTTAAAGTTGCCAATATATTTAAAGAAGTTAAATTAAGATAGCATTTTTTATGTTTTGTGTAAAATAAATTTAAAAATAAACAAAATTAGGTTCAAATTTTTATAAATCGCTACGATGAGATGCGCTTACTGTTTTTTTTAAAGGATCACTTAATAAACGTTCTTCACAAATTTATTTTGTTGAAACAGTTCACGAAAATGATATAGAATTATCAATATATTTCAGCAAAACTTGAGAAAAAATCTGTTGATCTCACTAATTAACAGGAAGTAAATAGTTTTAAAACCACATGTTATAAGACCACAATATATATGAAATTAGTTTTGTTTATTTATGCAATTGCTTCTTACTTTTATTGAATACAAATATACGAATGAACTGTTCTAGGCCACCATATAACTAGAGCTCATCAGTAAATATTCTTAAATTAATATTATTAAGACTTTTATTAGACAATTTTGTTGGATATTTTAAGTGTTAAACAATTTGAGATTATATTTTACATTAACACTTTTTTTAAAGTAATACTTTCGCTACTACTTTCCATATTTTTTCGATATATCTACTATATTATTTCCATGAGCAATAGTTATTTTAATCAATGTTCCTTTCTTCATCCTTCACAGTTTGTGGTAGTATGAAGTTCATCCCTTTATTTGCGGCAACATATTCGTTCTTAAACATTAAGGAAGTAATACTTATTTTATTCTGTTTGTTCGGTACTTAATAGTACAACGTTTTACTTAACCATACGTTTGACATTATTTTTTCTACTTACTGCAGTTTAATCTATAATAAAAATCTATGTTTTTCTTCACTGAAACGCTTGCAATATGAGCACGGAAAATATAAACTTAAATAGGTCGACTTGTCTATAACAAAAGTTGATAATAAAAAATTTTAAAAATGTAAAACTACCTCTACAGCTGCCCTGATAGTTATAGATACTTCTAAAGCTGTTGATGATGACAAAATTGCTGCACTAATAATTCTGCTTATATTCATCCTATACTGTTTAAGCATAAGAGGGAAATGAGTTCGGTATAAAGAAGTCAAGTGGACATCTTAATGTTTCAACAGTCAGGCATTAGTAATCAACCTGACTTTATCAAACAGCATCATTGGCTGCTCCTTTTTGTGATTTATTTCTAATATTGCACTCAGTTGTCTAATAGAAGTTTTTTTTTTGTCCGTTAAGTACTACGAAGTATTGAAGTACAGCAATGACTTCTTCCTTATTGCTTCTTTTGTAATTGCAGCATTTGTGCTGTACTAACTCCTTCGGGGTACTTGCAATGCACTCATTAGAGCTAATTTTATGCTGCTGCTTTTGTACGTAAGCTAACAAAGATAGCAGCATTAAACTATCCAACGTTGATATAAATGCAGAGCATAATTAATGATGAGCTACTCGGTAGAGTACTAGTAAATTATCTTTTAATAAAGTTTTTCGCATAGCGTTGAAGAATACAAAACTCATTTTCATGATCAAATAACAAACTAAAGAAACTAAAGTTGCTTATATATATATCATCATTATAAATAAATGATTTAGCATTCATTTAAAAAGTTGTTTGTATTTATATTCATTAAAATGATATATATATATTAAATCAATTTTAGTATATTAAAATCCTTTACTGCCACTTACTAGTTACATTATTTGGAATATTGTGGATTTAATGAGACGTAGTAAACCTAACTCCAATAAATTATAATTTTGTTGTAATATGCCGTCCTCATATGGAATATAGTATATGCTTAGAATTCAAATCGTTTGAACATGTCAGTAACAGTTGTAGAACTGTCAACTATTTTCTTGAGCAATGAGCATAATTACCGATATGGCCATTACTTGACT
The DNA here is from genome assembly GCF_002237135.1 of Teleopsis dalmanni. Classification (NCBI taxonomy): domain Eukaryota; kingdom Metazoa; phylum Arthropoda; class Insecta; order Diptera; family Diopsidae; genus Teleopsis; species Teleopsis dalmanni. Next base: position 167,622,364 of record NC_051846.1, on the reverse strand, counting down.
CTGACTTAAGATTACGTTGGTTGCATACTGAACCATAACTGCAATATTGTGTAGCTGCATCGGGTTTCTTTATTAATTATGAAGATTAAAATTCCAAGAAATAAATAAATGTCAGCATAATGAAGGCAAAAGCACTGAAAGAGACGTTCGTACACAGTGAAATGTTGACAATATTAATTGAAATTGAAGTTAATTGAAGTGACTTGAATACGAATAAAATTTTTATTTTTTTAGAAATAAATTTTGAATAAAAAAGAGAATGGAAATTTATAATAAAATTGTTTGGAAAAAAACAAAATAATAATATCATCACATAATTTTATGCAAATTTAAACAAAGTTGAAAAGGGCAAACAATCTGTAGTACTTGAAAAATTTAATTTGATTTGTATTTGCGCAATTAACAATAATTATAATATTTAATGAGCTATGTGCAATCATTACTATTTATTATTTATTTTTCAGTACTTCAATTAATTGATAATAAATATAGATATTTATTCACAAAAATTTATTATTAATAATTGTAATTTTAAAAGCTGCAGTGAATTATTTTTTAGTAATTGAAAGTTCAATAATATAACAATTTCTTGTTTTTTTATATGCGTTTGCCAAAAGTAGTCAGATGTACCCTCTTCATATCGAAAAAATTATTGGATATGAAGAGGTACATCTAAATTGTTGCCATATTTATTATAATTACCTATAGTTGAACTACTTCAAAATAACTTAAAGTAGGGATACTTTTAGGGTACGATTGTGATTTCAAACAATACATTCATTTGAATGTCAAATTTAAATATCTAGTTATGTCTACAATAAGTCTATTTATTGTAGACATAACTACTACTTACTGTAGACATAACTTAGTATAATCACTAACTGTTATTAAAAATAAGTTAATATAAATAAATAAATATAAAATAAATATAAAAATATATTTTTTTGGCTATAAATTATTGTAAAAGTCAGTTATTTAACTGTTTTAGAAATGACTGAAAATTTTTTTTAAAAACATATCTCTCAGTCAGTAGTTGTGAAAATATCCCCACAACATTTTTTCCATATTCTGAATTTGCATATATAAAACTTTGAAAGCTAATGCTCAGTATAGACCATATATAATTTTATCTCAATCAGTAGTGAAATTGTCCCCATAATATTTTTTTCATATCCTCAACAAGAGAATCAATTGGATTTGCATATATAGAACTTTGAAAGCTAATGCTCAGTATATACCATATATAATTTTATCTTATCTTATCTCAACAATTTGATAGTTTTTTATGGAAGTATTTTAAATGAAAAAAGAATGTACTATACGATTAATTAATTTCCTCCGAATTTATTAAACCCAAGCTCGTGTTACTTATCATTGCTACATATCACTACTTTGCGAAATTACCATGAGAAAATTTCAGATATTTCTAATTTAAACTTTGTAGATTTTGGAATCATATTTGAATGTTTTTTGATAAAATTTTTTTATTAAAAACATCATTTAAGAATAATTGTGAAATTTAAGCAAATATTTGCAAACCTTTTTGAAAATATGTGTGATTAAGTTTCATTCTAAATTCCAAAGAAATATTCTTTTGCAAGCATCAGTTAAGTGCATTCAAAGCAATTTTGCATTCTGAAGATTTGCCAAAATATTTTTATTTTTATTTTTTTTAAAAATAAAACAAAGATGTGTCAATTTAGCAAATAAATGGAAACTAATAAAAAAAATATCATTCTATGTGTTCTAAATTTTGAAATGTTTTTTTTTTATAAGTGCTACTTTGACTTAATGACAAGAAAACAGCAGCAAAACTTGAATTTCACTAGTTGGATTAAATAGACCGACTTTTATTACTTCATGTAGATACAGAAGCGATAAAAAAATTCTGCGGCGTTGACATAAAAGTAAATTTTAGTTACCAGATACATAAAGTTTAAGCATCAAAAGTTGAAGTTGTTATTGCAAGGGTGAAGTCACTTAAGTGGTCTTTAATATTTAATGGAATTAATAGTGATCATATCATATTGCAGTTTTATGTATTTCTTAATATTATATGCTCTATATAAAATGTAATGAAACTAATAAAATTTTAATAAACTAGTAATATAATTTTATTATATATATAAATATATAACCACTGTGCTATGTTGTATTTTTATTATTATAATAAAATGAAAAAAAAAATAATATAAAATTATTTATAAATAAATTAAAAATATACACAGAAAAAATACATATTAATTAAATTAAACGAATATAACAGAAATCTACATATAAAACCCAAATACTTTAAATTGATTAAAAGTAACTTTCTAAATTTAAAATGAAAAATTAGAAAACCTGTAGTTCAGATTTAATCTTATACTTTTACTTACTTATAAAATCTTATTTTACTCCTAGTATTTATAATTAATCACTTGCATTTATTGCAGCTAAAATTAATAATGTATATTTTTATTTCTTTCTCATATAATTTTTATTATTTTTTTTTCCTTTTGAAGTGTATAAATTTTTTTGCTGTCAAACAAATTCAAATTTATCTACAGAATGACATTTTGCCAGTCAGTATCTTCGTTCCCCATTTGCAGTTGCATCCATAAAATTCTACACGGCATCGTTTTAATTTTGAATGCAGATGAGAATGATTTTTGTCGCATCTTTGTTTATATTTTTATGCCTGGCTTTGCATTTTACGCTATTTTTGCCCTTTGGCATCTATAATTTTCCATTAGGGGGCTGAGCATTTCAGTTTTATTTTTCTAAGTTGAATTTTGTGCAAGTGTTGCAAATGCCAAGTGAGCATAAAAGTGTTGCAGCTGACATTATGCTTCGTGTTGCATTGTTAACTGCAGATATAAATGTGAAGATACAATGCTAAGCCGTTAAATGCCGAGGCAATGCCTCTTAAGATATAAAATAACAAATTCTTGTTGTAAGTTTAAGTAGAATTGACCTTTTCAGAAATAAATATAAAATGTAAAAATAATTATTTTAATGTTGAAGGGTTTTTATGATGAGTTAAGTTTTATTTGCAGTGAACCAAAGTCAGGTTCCTGATATTCATTTGTTTGTCAGCAATAGCAATTTAATTGCGAATTTAAAGGTTTAAATGAATAAATTACATTTAACATATGCATTATATTGTATTCGGTTTATTAAAAATATTTAACTGTATAACGTGTGGTAAGAAATGATAAACAGTAAGTACACAATATAAGCTGGCCATTATCCTAACGAAATTATTTGGAACATCTGCGCAGATGATCTTCAGATGATCAGGATCTAAGCATGCTCTTAGCACCGTACAAACAGTTGTTAAAATGTTTTTGTATTGAACAGTTCATAACAAAGTAAGAAAACTCAACAATATGTAGGCCATTTGTAGGCTGTATGGAAGTTTCATTTAGACGGGTCCGTTTAGGGAACCATATTAGAGGATTAAATCTTCCGTTTAATCTTTCTTGTCACAGTTGCGGAAAGACCATGAAAGTGGGCATGTTTTAGTACTGTTCAGAGCTTGAGTGGCGTGAATTGATTATGTTAGGGCTTGCAGATCTTGGTCAGTTAAAATTGCTTCTTTTAAAGAACATTTTAGATTCTGCCAAAGCCTCAAGTTAGTTTTTAATCCTCTAAATATAAATATATAGTTTTATTTGAGATGGATGCTTATATAATATTTTCATACATTTTTTTATTTGTATCAAGTCAAAAATTGATTATATATGAAACTGTAGCTCATAGAGCAATATTGAGAAATAATTATTTACGTTTGATGAAATTATATTTTATTCAAATTGTCGCTGATTCTTTTATGTGTTGTGTCAATTAGTAGTTTTCTTGTTAATTTTTGGTGGCACTACAGTATGATTAGTTTAAGGAAAAAACCTAATCATTTATAACGATAAGGATTCCTTTCTTAAAAAGAAGACATCTCTCAATGGTTCCCATAGTTTAGCAGTCAAAAGCTAATATACCTGCAAAACTGTTTTGAAATTTACTATAAGGCGTTGTAATATACATATATATATATTATGTATATCAAAGCGTGACTAAACACTTTAAAAAGTATAGTCTTTTCGCAAAATTTTCGAAGATTGTGCATTTCTTCGATTTTAGTCATAGTAAAAAGTATTCAGTAAATTATTCACTAAAAGATATAGAAATATTAACTAAGAAATATTTGAATGTAGTATTAAATGAAAAGGTAACAGTTGGCTATATCTAAGAGTATAATTGATATATTAACTCGAAATTACATTTTAGCGATAAGTTACTGTTTTTTATAATATATAAAAAAATGATATTAAATGTATATGGATATGATATTATATGAAAAGGTAACAGTTTGCTATACTTAAGGAGTATGACTGGGATATGGACCCAATATCACAATTTTGCGAGTAGTTACAATTTTGTACACTTCATAACAAAAAATATTGACAGTTTTTAACTACTATTTAGATATATCTTAATATTAAATGATTTTTGGATTAGTTTTAACTCTATTATTGATTGCTTATAACATATGTAATAAAATTAATAGAAATTTTTATCTATTCAGCAATTTATACTCCAACATATGATATACCACTAAAATGAAACAATTTATTCTAGAATAATTTTATGTTTTATTTCTAGATTTAAATTACAATAATCATAAATATTTAAGATAACTAACTTAATTTGCAATAAATTTATTATCCTCACAGCAATTAAAACTATTATTTTATTTTATAAATGATCATTAAAATATTTTTTCAGCAAATATAAGCAATTATATAAATTTATGTTTATTGTTGAGATAGTTTCTACGGCGCCAAGTTTTCTGCAAATATCCTAATTTGTGGTTATCTTTCGCATTTATTTGAGTTCACAAATTCTTCTTCATCTCAAACTTTTCGAACTTATTTTTGAGGACAAATAAAAAAATCATAAAACTTAAATATTTTCGTTACACAATCCCGTAAACAATGTGGACAATGTTCTCATTTGCTTAAAACATTTTCACTATATAAGTTAGATGTGATATATACTCCGAGTGTTGTTGTCATTGCGCGCTCATATGTGTCGTTGTGGAAGTAAAAACTGGCACATGAAAAATGGCATGTCGCCAATATCTGTGCAGGATGGTAGGAAGTAGTTTTTCCACCAAAAAAGCAAGAGTTCCCATAAACATTGCGGCCAAAATGGGGTAAAAGTTTTAGATTGGTTTTTTCGTTGTTGTATTTTTTACGTTTGATGGCATATAATAAGTGTTCTTCTCTTATAGCACAATTTATCAGTAACAATGCATAATATACATTTTTATTCATTTATGTAGTTTTGCTGACTCGTTTCCTGTAGAAAATGATAGTGCAATGACTTTCATTAAAAAAAAAAAAGTAATAAAAAAGTGTTGTTGCCACATTGTGTGAGATTAAAGGATTTGTTTGTGGATTGAGTTTTAGTATTTAAGTTAGAAATGTTAATTTTTTTTTTGTTCAATATATTGGATATCTAACTAGAGCAATTCAAACTAAGCTTTGTTAAGATAGAAAGATAACTTTAGTGAAATAAATAGTTGAAAAGTTTACAAATTTAATATTTTTAGTAGTTCGAATAGCACGCAAGTTCGAAAGTTTTATAAAAAAAGGATCTATAAAATTCAAAACTTAAAATTTGATAATCCAGAAGAAAAAAGTTGTAGACCTGCAAATTGTATGGATGTGAGTTGTAGGTATACTTCAGAGGAAAAGAAAAGGTTATCATAATGCAAAACACTGAACAAACTCCAGATTGTTTTAGATTAAGTGCTTAAGTCAGGTTAGCACTTAGAAGCGTAAGGGGTACCGAAATGTGTTTGGGATATTTTTATCAAATTTAATAAAGTATTTATTAGAGAAGATTCAAACAGTATTAAATCGCAACAACAAAATGTTTATTTTTTTTAATTAATTGAAATTTTTTCTGATTATATAGCTGTTTTGCGTGTTGCCAAATATCCAACATTATTTCTTATATTTAATCATTTGTAAATAATATTTTTGGCAATACTCGAAACAGTGTTATATGGTCAGCCAAACCTAAATAAATTAACTAAAATTATTGTTATTGTCTTTTTATTTCTATTCGAACCTTTCAAATTTTTAAATAGTTTCTTTTCGTTATAAGATGCGTCACGTTCGACAAAAAAAAATTAATAATTTTTTTTTTAAATTTCCAAGTCTGGATCTCATATCCTGCTTAATTTGAAGCTTAGAGTCATTACTTGGCTTGTATGTTCGAATTTGGAGTTGTGTTAATTTTCTGTGAAAGTTTGTTAAAAAATTCAAATGCTGTGTTATAGTAAAACGATATAAAGTGAAATAATATAATATAATTTAATAAAAAGTGATTATTAAATAATAATATTAAATAATTCTATTTAAAATTATTAATAAAAAAGGGCGCTAAAATCTGGTTAAGATAGTAAATTAAAATTAAATTTAATGATTATTAAAAATAAATGGAAATAATAATATATTAACATATATTTATATAAATATATTTATATATTTTATATATAATACTATATAATAATATAATTTTTTTTTAACAGGTTATTTAAAATCCAAATTGTTAGTAAGTAACATTTACTAATATTTGTTTATATTTTCATTGTTTAAATTTTTAAAATTATCTGCAAATTTCGACATACATATCTTAAAAAAATTTTGGAAAATCGTTATTAATGTGGATTCAGCTTTTCAAATTAATAACATAATATTATTTAAATATTAAAATATTAATTTTAAAATATTAATTTTAAAAATAAAGACCGTTCTTTGAATGATTTGAAAAACTTATAATTTTACAATTTCTATTTTCATATACATATATAAACATATATTTTTCTCTATTAACCCACTTTTATATTGGATTGTTAGTAAACACATATAAAATGATTTACAAATAATAACCAATTTTGATTTTTTATTTTGTTTGTTTTTTATTAGAGAAGCATTCAATTATCCACAATAAACAATTAAATCAACTAAATAATTTTTATTTACATCTATTGCATATAATATTTTACATAGTTCATTAAGTTTTTATTTACACAAAATTTGAACAATTCTGTAGCAATACACTTAATTTCGTGCTGCTTGCAAATTTTGCTCAATCAATTATAGACCAATAAATATTGAAATATTTTTATACGCTCTATTTGAATGTATCCTCATGAGTGGATTAGTAGATTAATAAAATTGGAATTATAAATCATATATGTATATATATACTTTGTATAAGAAAACTAGCAACAATAAATTTTGTTATTTTAGCAATAATTTTTTTAAAATAGATTGCGAGTAGCTTTTGGATTTATAACTGCTCTTCACAAGTGTTTTGAAATAATATATTTTTAATTGTACTTAAATAAATAACAAATTAATATGCTTTTGTACATAGTGATATACTTCAATGCTTATTAAATTTAAAAATATAGTATGCAATTTATTAGAAAACATTTCAAAAAGCAATGCATAATGCCTTTTATTTTGAATACGATATTGAATATGATTAAAAATTGTTTAAAATGATATTTTATGTATTTAAAAATGATATTTCATATAACTTAAAATGATATTTTATGTAATTAAAAACGATATTTCATATTTCGTGCATAATTTAAAATGATATTTTTATAATTTTTGGCAAATTATTTTTGCCAGTAAATAAACATAAAATATATTTTATTAAATACTTAACTTAATTAAATATCTCAGTCGAAATAAAATAAAATTTTGTACAAAGCAATAAAACTAACATAATTGCACAAGTTTACATACTGGATAAAGTAGTAACAAAGCATATGAAATAATTCCTCATAGACTTTCTACTGCACGTAAGTGAATATATAACAAACGGAAACGGAAACAGTAACAAGAAGTATCCGTTTTACTTAGAAACGTCATTGCTGTATGTCATATGAAAGGAGAAAGTAACTAAAACTGTTAGGAATTCCTTATATTTACAAAGTGCAATATGAAAAAAGTGTGAAGCAACTTTAGTGCTAGTTTCATTTACCAAAACTGACACAATCTTGATGAGCAAACCAACTGATGACGCTTGACAGACCAAACAGACTATAACCCACAGTTTAGAGTCATTGTCTGTAAGTCCATGCGTTGTACTATCATCAACTTTATTTGCAAAAATAATGAAAAATAAAAAAAACATAAAATATAGAAAAGGAAAACCATTTTAAAATTTGCACTTTATAAATTTTTTTTATTATATGAATTCATATGTGTATCCTTGCAGCCCCAATATATGTATTCATATACTCATACATGGACTAAATAATAAAATATTGCTGGGAATGTTGATATTATTTTTGCTTCAGAGTTGCTTAACTGTCTAACTTTAACCTAAAATATTCATACACATACTAGTATGTATTGTTTATGTTTTTGCTACTGACATATTTATTTTGGCTTTGTTTATATTAGAAATTATTATATATGAAAATATGCTGAAATATGAAGTTTATATTTAAAATGAGTTTGTAGGCGTGAAGATGTGCCTTTACGTCAACAAACGTATGCCCATTAATTTAATCTCATAAAGGACTCAATTCCTATATTAGCTTGCATGAGTGGATGTAGGCGTATTTCTAGTAATTTAATCAACTATATATAATACAGATATACATATATATACATATATATGTACATGTTTTATGTTTAAATATATATTTTTGACATTTTGCAATATTATTTCTGATACTCTTAGCTTGTTTGCATAAAGTAGAGTAGGTTCTGTTTTTACTTTATGGTATTAAAAAGTTTTAATACAAAAATAGCTCTTAGATGTGAAAAAGTTTTGCCTGCAGCGGGCTTTATGCTGTCATATCAGTAAGGAATTATGCAGAAGTTGCTTTACTTATTATTTATTTATATTGTAATAAGGATGCATGTTGATATTTTGCCAGTGTAATTATGACAAAATTTATTTTAAGTAAAATTTATAAATTGGCTTACCAGTAAACTAAATGCTTTCGTTGTGATTGTTGGCATGGGGAACGATAAATAATATTTTTTAAATAATTTTTTTTTGTATATTTTTTTTATGTCATATTATTTGAGACTTTTATAATTTATTTTAGATAGATTTTAGTGACAATTAAAATTTATATTATTTTATATTGTAGATTTTATTCGTCAAATTTCACTTTTAAATCAAAAATTAATTTAAAATATTTATTCTTTTTTGTCAGATTATTTACACAAAATTTTAATTTTCAAAACAATTATTTTTTTCACTTTCTAAAATAATTTTGTTCGTATATATTAACATCTGACCTAAATTAGACAAACCTCGTATTAGTTAATTGGTTTAACTAAAATGGAACCAACTCAGTACGATAGTATCGTTGCTGGCAGCTCATTGCCTATTAGAAAGGCCTAATTTACACTTAATTTAACGACTGTTGTCTCTGGAGCGACACACTTCAGAGCTGGAAACTATGCGCCACCTTATGTATTTGCGTTCTTTTCTAACTTAACCAATCTAGCTGTTATGCTTTAATATTAGGCACATTTCTTCGTTTATTGACTTATCATATTTTAATATGATCCTTATATTTATGCAAGGACTTATCCTTTTGTGCTTTAATATTAGGTATAAACTGTTATGCTTAAATATTAGGCATGCCTCTTAATTTATGGATCTATAAGAAGCGTTCCCTTTCATTTGTATTGAGGTAGGCTCACCTTTTCAACAGATCTAGACTCATGATCCAAAAGCTTCGAATCTAGGCTAGGTTTAGCGGACCTAATACGTCTCATCCATGATATTTTAATGGGTCATAATTTGCGTTCAAGTGAGTTTTGGTGCATAAGACTGCCTCTTCAATATAACCTAACTTTCTTCTTTAATTCCAAATACGGGTTTTTCTCTTATTTCCTTTACTAAATGCTTTAATCAAAATTGAAATATATTCCCAACTACTCTGCATATGTTTCTCTCTAGAACAATGCAAAACCTAATTACAATATATACTTGTTTCATTTTAATTTCTGCTACATTGTAAATCATTGAATTTTCCTTATACGTTTTGTATGTTGTATGTATTTTTTAATTTAAGCGCATTTAACCATTTTCCATTTTCCCAAATGGAAGAAGTAGTAAAAAAATGGCAAGAAAAAAAATGGTGGAAAAAATGAAAATGTATTTCCACTTTGCTAATGCAGCAATTTGTGTGCAGAAAACAATGAAACATCGTTAGAATTGGCAAACGAGGCAAACGACTGTAATTTTTACACATATATCTTTTATTTTTTTTTCCTTTCTTCTATTTTTTAATAGTAAAAATGTATTTGTTTTTGCCATTTGAGCAATTATTCATTTTACTACAACGTAAGTAAATTTCTTCCTCTAAGCGCATACATGAAAACATACTTTGGTGTGCGCTTTTTCGGCTTGAAACGAAAATTGAAAATCAAAGTTCAACGTAGCCAAAACCAGGGAAATGCAGTAAAAGGCTTTAAAATGCTATTAAAATCTGGAAAAACTGCTGCACTAAAAATGTTGAACGTAATAAAATCTGAGAGCAATTACTTAAATTTTTCGATTTATGGTAGGTAACTGGTAGTGGTTACCACCAATAACAGTCGTAAACAAATGTCCTTTGGCTACATTTTTAGTAGTTTCTTTTTTTGATGCTGTGTGTATAACAGCTTAGAAACAAATTTGGACTAGTCAAAATATAAGTAAATTCTTTGTTATTTTAGTTGTTGATTTTGCAGAGTTTTTTCTCCTCCATTTCGACATTTGTCATAACATTTGGGTTTCATAAAATTAATTGGTTTTTGTGTAAAGACCAAAAATTGTTCTCTTCATTTTTTTCACATAAATAACCTAAAAACGTGTGCTTGATGTCCCTATTTACCGTCTGTCAAGTCCACAGATACAATTTATATGTCTGATGTTTTAATATTTTTTCCCGCAGAAATCATATGTTAACCAAACCATTTTTACTTTTTGATTCATATCTTTACTTCCTCTTTATATTGGACACCAAAACGGAAAAGGCGTAATTTGTTTTTAAAAAGTTATATTTAGAAAGTAGATCTAACAAAACTTAACAAATGACCTAATTTTAATATTTATTATTTACGTTATCAGACTATAGGTTGAGGCATTGAATGTTTAAAACGTTTTAATAACTCGGTAAATAAAAATCGCATTGAAGGCGTTTTAACAAATAAAACCAAGAAATAATTCTAAAAACTGTGAAAAACAGATTTTTGTCAATATGCTGAACAGATTTATGATTAATGAAAAAATTTTATCATTAGAAAATGTAATGTTGAAGAAACATTACATAAATAACATAAATATTTTTAATTATCAACCAACCTGTTTAGTTGTGGAAGAGCGTTATGCATTTTAGATTTATATTTGGTATATTCTCCAAACTCAAGAGTTCTGTAGACTTCCGTGGTATAGCCATCATCTGACAGAATATTGATGAATACTGTAGATCTATAACTAATTTGATGTATTAAACTAAAAACTAAAACGTTTAGACAATATAATAAACTACATATATATAAGGGCCCTAGTTTCTCAAAGTGGGGTCTACCCATAAGAAGGAAATATGGTTGAAATAATAAGTAGGAAATAAGGACAATTCCAAATAAGCCTTTTAAAAAAATTGAATAATGTTAGTTACATCAAAATATAATATGCTATTTAGTGAAAGATATAATGTATATACCTCAACTAACTATAGAGTTAGTTGAGGTCATTTTAATATTTGGAGTTTTCAAACCCGACTTCGTTTATAGATGGTTTAAACGTGATTTTACACGTTGAAAGACATATCAGTCTTTTTTTTCAAATTCTAAGCAATTTTAAATTGCAAATTCTTTGTATAGCTAATTTTTTTTATTTATTGCAAAATAATTACTGAAAGTTGATGCAATTGGTGCAATATTTCAATAACTGACAAGTAAATAATTGTTTGATAAATTTGATAATAAAGTGAAGTTCTTTCTAAAAAAGAGGAAGCTGATGTTCTTGACGGGTTTTACATTTCAACTTGCGCTAATATTTCAACCAGATAGGTTTATAAATCGTTCAGTAATATTATTTGTGACAACATGGTGCTGTTCTATGGTATGTCAAAACAAGGACTTTGTTGCAAGGCCTCACAGTTCTCTAATAAAAATATTATGGTCATATGTAAAGTGCAATTTTTTTTTTCGGTTAGGTTTGAATATAGTAGAAAAGCTATGATATTCACAATGTTGCGCTGCAATTAGAAGTCTAAACTTTTATTATTTTTATCGGTTTCTATAACCTCACATTAATTTTTGGCGCCTAAACGTAGAAATAAAAAAAATAAACGAATTTTCAACTCTTCTTATGCATAAAACAGTTGAAGTGTAAATAAAAACTGATGATTAACTTAAAATTCATTTCCACTTTGCTTGGTTTTGTTTGTTTATTTAAAAATAAACAAACAATGAAAATGTGAAAAACAACAAAGTATTTAAAACAATAAAAAATATAACAGTTTTTATAACAGAAAAAATTATTAACAGCAGAAAATATATATAGTGTAAAAATATTTCAAATATTTTTCTTTCAAAAATTTAGTTTAAGAAAAAGAAAATAAAAATATTATTTGTTTATATACGAAAATTAACAACATCATAACCACTAATTCACACTTTGACAAAAAATGTTTTTTTAATTTATTTCATTTTTGATTTTTATTACTTTTTATAAACATTTCAATATAATCTCTTCTCGTACCTCATCTCGTTCGTGAGATACGAAATGAAAATATAACCGCAGAAATATCTTAACAAGATACTCGATATTGACAGAAAATGTTGCTAAAAGAGAAGGACAGCAGTTTTTTTTTCCAAATTAATGCAATTTGTAAACAATAAACATTTTTAGAAGTTTACATTTTGCTTTTAATGTAAACAAAAATTGTTGCAAAAAGATACAATTGAATGTGCAGATAAACTGAAAGCAATTTTGTTTACATATGAAATTTTATAAAGGAATTTTTTTATGTGATTTGCAAAAAAGTAGATTTCTGTTGAAATATGTAAACTGTATACTTTTAACAAATTTCAGCAAATATTGTAACTTTGCACATATGAGTATTTTGAAGTAATTAACTTCTTTAGATATTTCAAAGTTTTCGAAAGGAAATAAATGTTACTTTTTTACAAACATGCATTTAGTGAACAAAATTTTTAATAATTTTCATAGGAATCAAAACTGTAATAATATAAAACCACTTTATAAATAAATTCAACTAAATAGAAATGATAAGAAAAAAATTACAGAAAAATTGTTATAATTGCAACTAGACGGCAACCTTCACACCTGCAATTAGTATTTTCCTAGTTATAATCATCTGCACGCAAGTAATGTGTTTTATTTTAACAATTTAGTTTAATTTTTTTTTCAAAAACCAAAAAAAAAAGAAAACGTTTTAATAAAAATTTTTTTTAATATCAAAGTAAGTTGATATATCCTTGAATCATATAAAAGTAATTACATAGAAAATTACTCTTGAAATTACTCTGAAATAAGAATTCACAAAGGTAGTCAAATGCAAGCAAACCTAATGAAAAGCACATTTAAGCAACATTTTTTTTTTGGCATTTTCCTTATTATACATTTATTTTACTTTTTTTTTATTCAGTTTTATTCTGTTTCATTTTACTAAAACACACTCATAGAAAATAAGTACCCAAGTCAAGCAAACGGGACCAACCAACCAACAATTCCATTAACAGAATTTAATTAACCAGGACGATTATACGAGCATAAAAAGGGAGTACTACAAGCGCAGAACTCAAAAACTGTATCCGCATTTAAAAAAATCTTATATTGCACCAATGGCAGCAATGGCAGCAATTAAAATGTAATTAGGATAGGGGTTTGCTTTTTCACTTTGCTCTACATTTGGTTTTGACCAATTTTGAGGTTAATTTTCAAAATTCTTTTGAGGTTAGATTTTATACAGAATTTATTTGAGCGGATGTAAGTCATTTGAAGCTAATGACAAAGCAACCAATGAACCGAGTGTGTTGAAGATAATATATATGATACAATTTTATTTAAACCACTTGTTGCATAGAGTTTTGTAGATTTTGAAGAGTATGTAATTATGTATAACATTAGTAAATAATAGGTACAAAAGGTTTTTTTAATAAAGTTATCTTGTTCTAAGTATGTGTGAAATATTACCGTGCATTATACATTGTTGCAGACATATACCTATCATGCAGGAGAAACTTTTTAGGACCACCCTTGATATTTCTTTTTGAATGTTACTTTATTGCCTTTGTTTAGAAAATAGAAAAAAATAAAGAAAATTCATGTACTGTTTTCACGAAAGATTTGCTACTCTGTTTCTTTTTACTTTGATCTGTTTAATAAGAATCAATTAAGTATTAAGCATTGTATTTATTAAATAATAAGATAAAAATAGTTAACTATTAAGAAATGTATTTACTATATTTATTTCATTTGGTTAGTAACCATTTTACAATAGGCCTAAGTGAATCCACTAGGGATCAATACGAATTTTATTAATATATTTAAAAAATTTTTTTTATTTATATATAAAATTATTTTTTTATATAAAAAACTAAAATGTGATTATTTTTATCTGCAAAATTGATTATTTTAAACAACTGATCATTATATTTATTTGTTTATGATTTTGTTTTTATATATTAAATATATTAATTTTTGGTTAGTTATATACTTTTTCTTGGTGACTTATAACATAAAACTTTATTCTGTTTCTTACCCAAAAAGAAAACAAGTTTAAATATTTATTAAATCATTTTTTTATGGTTTATTTATTATTGTTATAAAGTTAAGCATACAATAAATATTTATGTTTATTGTATTAATAAAATTTATGAAAAAAAATTTATATTATAATTTATTGTGTAATTTAACCATTTAGTTTAACCAAGGGTAGGGATTTTCTGGCAACTATTGTTCAAGGCTCGAAAATATTTTTTTTTATTCAATTAAAATGAGTTTCTTCAACTGCCACAATAAATGAGTAACAACCGAAGAGAATTATATTTTATAGCATTTTTATAGATTTGTTATTTAACTAACCAAAATATAAACAATATTTTCGGTATTGCAATAAAAAAGTGCATAGTAAACTTATGTTGCATACTTAAACTGAAACAATAAAAGGTTTTATGGATTTTGCCGCATAATTTCATTTTTATATGGAAATCACAGTTCAGTTCAGAATTAGAAGAAACAAACTATTTTCATTTCAAGATCAAAAGCAGCTATAAATAATGTCACTCATCCTTAATGTTATTAACATAAACATTAATTTTATTAACACATTTAAATTCTGTTACTTTTAGGTTGTTTTGTCAAATCAATTAATTTCGTTAAAAATAAACTGAAATGAAATAACTTCTCTTTCAGTAAAATTTATCCATGAGATTCGGCTATTTTTGCTGTTAATAATATTAGACTGTTGCGTAGCAGAAAGCCCATAAAAATATTTTTGTTCTTATACAAGAAATAAAATATATTTATATATACGAGGAAATATGTAAGTATATTTTTGTTTATTTTTACTTTATGACGAAATGTGTTGGCTTGTCATTTTGGATGGCGTGTGTCGCTGAAATTAAATTTGCCGAAAATATTTGTGGGTCAGGCGAGAGAGGCACGTTCGGCAAGGTCTCTTAGTCAAAGTTATAAACAAAATATTAATTTAAATTTTGTGGTTTAATTACATAGAGAACTACCGTCGTTAAGTTCACTGGGACGTAAGTGCTTATTAGGGGGAGGTGTAGGTGGATGTGAAGTGGCGTGTTAATCACAGTCATTTTGTGAATTTGATTATAATTTATGTTTGTGCAATAAAACGTTCATAATGACGACTGCATATAGAGAAGTCATTAGCTATTTTCACTTAATTACACTTAAATTTTAAATTTGATTTGAATATTAAAAGCAAAGTAAAAGTTTAATATTATTGAAAAAATTATTTTTTTTTATAGTATTCGTACTACTTCACACAACAGCTGCGTTCTCACTCTTCTACAGCAACTGACCGCAACAACATCCGCCTTCGATAAATTTGCCATTTTATACAAATTAATATCGATTTCATATGAAATATGGGAAAAAAAGTATTTTTTTTTATAAATAAACACTTTGTACAATCTACGTTTATAAAAAAATCATTCTGGGAAAATTTCAGTTTTTGTATAAAGTAACTTATTTTTACTACCACAAACTTAGTAGAGCTTTACTGGTAGGTCTTCCATATTTGGCCAACTGTTGTGTGCAACTTATATGTACATATTTTTATATATATCTACATATTATGAAAGTATATAAGTATTTAAAATTCTGTGAAATTTTTTTTTAAACTTATGGTATGTGGTTTTACAAAAGAGTATTTATAACTTTCAAAAATTTAATGAAGTAGAAATAAGTGGTTTATTCAGGAAGCTTATTGAACTATAATCTATTAAGATATTTAAAAGCTCAGCATGAAAAATTTGTATGCATACTCTTAAGAAGTTTAAAAATATATGAAATTTAATTAATGAAAAATGTTCTGTATTTATAGTATTCATTTTGTATATCCAATATTAAAGTAAATTGCTCACACATAATTATATTAAGTTATTGCTCAATTTAATGTTGAAAAATATTAATTTTTTTTTCACTTTAAATACATAAATGTTTTCAAAAAAAAGTATTATTAGTTTAATTACAATATGCAATATTTATAAAAACGAACTTTCTAACTTTGAAAATGTTTTTATAGATAATTTTTATATACATTTTTTTCCATACCTATTTTTTGTTTTTAATGCAGTGAACAAGTAGTTTTTAATCTTTAATATTTTCATTGTTTTTGGTACTATTAGCTGCTAATTTGGCTTTTGTTTTTTCTAATGAACATGTTTGAGCTAAGTTGGGCATTGTTTTAATACATAAGTGGAGTAGAGCAGTCTACTTCTAGTTTGATTTGATATCATATATAGTATGATATTATAAAGATATGACTTAATTACTTTGATAAGTTGTATTGAGGATTTCCATATGGTCACGTTGCGCCGACAATCATATCACTTATATTCTTGTCAGTTCATTTTCCTTTTTGCTTATGTTCACACATATATGTTGTGCAATTATTCAAATTAGAATTTATAAATTTATAGTGTTAATACTATTTCATCACATTATTGTTGTACCTAAATTTAAAAGGTAATATATCCATATGAATATATAAATATTCGCTCTGAAAAAGCACAAATTCTGACTATTATTACTAAGCAATACTGTTCTCATTGTCATGACGAGATACAAAAAGTTTTCTCAGAGCCAACGTTTCTAATTGATATTGAAATAGTATGCATTTTTTATTTGATGTAACCATGACTGTCTGCATAACATCGCACTTATACGAGTACTCACACTTATTCATTGAGTACTAACTGCGTAGAATTATGCGTTTCAAAAAGTTTTATTAATTTTGGAAATATGAATTTCTTAAATAATTAAGTGATATATTAAAAATAGTTTTAAATTCGAAAATTAATTTAGTTTAAATTCAGAAGCTAGCTAAATTAAAATATAGAATTAAGATTTAAAGGTACAAAATGTATTAATATCTTTCTGGTTATTTTTCAATACAATAAGTGCAAAAATTATATTAAAGATCGAAATTTATTTATAAGAAAATTGAAATACATATACACTCATACCTGCGCAGGCATGCATACATTTCGTGATATAATTTGATTTCAAAGCAATTAAAAGGATGCCAAATTTTGCATTATGCAGTGTAATTATTTCTTTGCTTGCAATTTTTCTAAATTCGTGATGAAGATACTATATATTCAAGTATATAATTCGAAAAAATTTTACTTCTCAGGGAACTTGGGACTACATTGGTATATAATAACACCACAAATAGAAAGAATACGACAATATAAGCACTTAAAAGCAAGAGAAATCGGCAGAAAAACTAAAGATCCGTTAAAGTTGTGTAATATAAAAGTATATAATTTCATTAGATTATCTTTCATAAAATATTTTTATTGTTAGAAAAGAAGCTTATTTGGTTTAAATATTTGAATAAACCAAGAATATATTAAGATTAATAATATTAATTATTAAGTGTTAAAAATTTAGGTAAAAAAAATTTATTTTAAAAGCTAACTCAGTCAACTGTATTTTTTTTGCTAATTTAATTATACTAATGTAATAAAAATAATTTAATATGTATTATAACAGGTTCCATTTATCTTAACATTTTCTTAAATCTTAAATTAATATCTTTGAGTTTTCTTGGATTAAATACTATGACAAATCTTCAAATAATTTCGGTTTAGAGGATTAAAAAATAATTATATTTCCACACTCTACTCCTTCCATATTAATTTCAATAATAATATCTCAAAAAGTCTTTTTGAATCAAATTTGATGACAAATCTTGAACTCCTACTTCCACCAACAGCTGTTGTGTATGCACTTGAGCAGCTGCTCAGTTCAGGTTTAGGTTAACGCATTGCAACTAAATTTATTGGAGTTTATTTTTAGGATACTTTGTATCTAATAAATACACTACAGCAAATGTATCTGTAAAATTTTGATGCCGCCAAATCAAATTCCCTTTCACAGTTGTTTACAAATTTGTATCTGTTTTCCTGTTTCTTGTATCTTTAAGTTTTTTTTTTGTATCTTTTTTAAATGTTCACGTGTCAAATTAGTTTTTTTCTCACCTCAAGTTTGACGATTAATTTAACAACTTCTTCTGTTTTTATTTTCTTGTGGACTTTTATGTGAGTTTTTAAATTTATATTTTGTTTCACTGTTGCTCATAATGAAATTTAATCGTTTTAATGCTCTACATATTCCTTAGGGTGTCTTTACGAGGACTTTCACTGACAATTCTTAATTTATAGTTTTTCATGTTCGAAAGATATTGTCTGGAGTGTTTGTTTATGTTTTAAATTGATTTTTGAAATTAATTTTGACAATTTAATTATTTTTTGGTTTTTATATTTTTATATGTTATTACATGAATTTTAAAACGTTGTTTTAAAGATATTATTTTTAAGAAAGTAATAAAGAAAAACGTAAGAATACAAAATAATTATTGGACTGAACGTGAATACTAATGGAAAATTCTTTGTGAACTTAGATGTTTTCATTTTTGTTTATATTTTTTTAATTTTCTATTGTTGATATTTCTTGACAAAAAGATATCTTTTTGCAAAAAAAACCAAAACAAATCATATAAATTTCTGTTTGCTCTTTATTTTCTGTCAGTTGAGGTTATTTGAAAGCGGTTTGCGAAGAAAAAAACAAGTACGTTATTCGGAACCTGAAAAGTTCTGTTAAGATCCTAATTACTTGGGTTTGTGTAGAAACAAGAATGAAAGCAAACAAATTAGAGCACTCCTTTTAAGCAATATTTGTGACAATTCTATTATCATACTATTATCATAGTAGCACTTTATCTATCATCTGTTATTTGCTAAGAAACAAGAAAAAGGGGTATAAATAAACAAGTATTGTTGTTACTTTACAGTGCATAAATCAATAAGTTGTAAACTCTTTAAACATATAGAAAAATATTATAAAATAAAACATTAAAGCTGTAGTTTAAAATTTCATATCTAAAATAATGATTAAAAATAATCCAGACGTTCCATTAATATATTATAAGTATGTAAATTTATATGTATAGATATTGTTCCACGGCTATCAGGAAAAGACTCCAGAAGTATAATATTTATACTAATTTAGAATAAAGAAAAGTTGATATATGTAGTATTTGTGAATTGCTATTGTCCGAAATGTGTCCACAATCTTTATCTGGCTTTTATCGATATATGAAAAGTCTGAAAACTTCTTTTAAATCTTTATTTCTCACAGGCAAGGAAAGAAAGAATACCACATTGGATGTCTTAATTGCGATATATTACTGTCTGTTTAAAAATAATCTTGTATATAAATATAATAATTCTATAATAAAAATAAAAGTACCATCTTATGTGTACAAAGATAATAGTGGTGATTAGATAATTTAATCAAAGCAGCAGTCAGGTGACAGGCATTATACTACTATACTAACCAAATGGTATATACCTACATATTGTCATATGTATAATAGTTGATATAGTGACGGACATAAGGGGAGAAGGTTTTAGGACTTCAATCTTTCCTTTAATATTTGGAACCATTTTTTAGTAGATAAAATGGGTTTTTTTTTATTAAATCTCATATGTATTTTAAAATTTTTTTTCAAAAAGTCCCCATTAAGTATGTGTCTCTACAAACGCCTATGAGTTGTGGCTTAGATTTTTATTTATTTTATAAAAATTTCATTACACATACATAACGATTAAATTGAAATAAACATTTATCTTAAAATGAATTGACGTTCTTAAATTGTATTGATATATTCATTTTTATTATTTTAACAGACTTATATCCATATGTCATATATTTAATAGTGACATATAGTTTCTAAAAATTCTTAATCCAAATTTTATATTCATCAGCAATTCTGTTTCAATAAGACTCATGCAACGTTTCTATTTAATTTTTGTTATTATTTAATTGTTTATACTTCATTTCAGCAAAGTGTATAATTTTGTTTTAGAGGTTTTGAACTAAATTCTACTATAAATAAATAAATAAATAAAATTAATTAAATGTGAAATTGACAGTTTTTGGTTTCGATGACTGTGACATTATTAAATTGTTACTTAATTGTTTTTCAAGGTTGAAGATGGCATAATATATTTGGATTATAATTGGAAAGTACATATAATTGAAGTAAAATTGTTTTAATTTAAAATTATAATTAATTATTTCCGTTTTAACTATATTTGAATAATATTTACAACAAAATTTTGTTTATTAGTACTTAAATTGTTTAATTAAGATCATAAAAAATTTGTTGCGCTAAAATGATATATATATATATAAAAAGTCAGTTTTTTTTTATAATTAGTGTAGATTAAAATTAATAACTAAAAATATTATTTTATTATGACAAATGTTTTTCTTAATGATCTGATATATTAAGTACTTCCTAACTTATAAAATGTTCACACTGCATTTTTTATCAAAAACTATGTATTATAGTTCTTCGAACGAAGAAAATGATTAGACATATTAATATGATTAAAAACTGCCTATAAAATTTATGGCTAAAGAAAACATTTAATAAGTAGTATATATATAGTTTAAATAGATGTTTTATATAAATATTCCATATAACGTAATTGCTTTATTACTAATTTTAAATTTTTTTACACAATATTTTCAGAATTATTTTTAAAAAATTATTCATGGTACTTACTTTATAATAAACAAAAGCTAGTTATTACTTTAAGCTTTTCAATTTTATAAATTACATTTAAATGCCATCGATAACTCACCTGTAAAGAGAAAATAAATAAATTAATTACATAGTTAAATGGTAAAAATTTTTTATATAAAAAAATAAAAAAAAATAAATAAATAAATACATTAAAATACTTTTCTCTACTTTTTACTGTGACTAATAAGCTCTGCTTTTATCTCAGTGCATTAAAATGTAATAAGTTTGAAACTATTACGACCGGAAGTATATGAAGGCGACAAAAATAAAGAGACTTTTTAATGACTAATTGTACCAGTAAAAGTCAAACTTATAAAAAAAAAGAGATTAAATCGTTCAACTTTGTCAGGAGGTTGCACAGGTTGAACATAAAAAATTGGACTGTCATGGATGTCAATCAAACAGGTGTTGCATTAACAGTTTTTGTGTGATTATTACGACCGAATGAAGGGAAAAAATTAGTCAAGTTGAAAAAATTTGTACTGCCAACACAAACAAAAAAAAATTCAAAAAAAAAAAATATAAAACTAAGTTTTCAGATTTATAAAGTTTATAAGGTAATCAATTTTAAAAACAGAGCGAGAAAAATTGTATCTGAAAAATACGTGCTTTACAGATCAGTCAATAAAACACAAAATCCGGATGTTGAAAATAAGCAAGTGAGTCAATGAAAGGAAGTCGAACGTATTTCGAACTTAATTTTTAATGTACCGGTCATTTTTTTTAATCAATAAAAGTGTGAAAATATTTTTTGTTAACTTTAAAGTTAATTCTGCTTGTTTAGTATCAAATTTAAAATATATTTTTCAGACATTAATAATTCATGCCATTACTTTGAGATAAGTTATATTTGTTTAGTTTTTATGTTTAATATACTTTGATTAATATTATTTTATGTAGCGATAAAACCCATAAGCATCACATACACACATCATAAATAATAATCAAAAAAATTAAATTTTTATAAAGGATATTAAATTATATTAAAGAATGTATTAGTTATAGTAATAATGTATAAAATTTAAATGCTTGTACTCTTTGTTAATAACAAGACACAATTTTTGTAAAATATAAATAAATATATTAAAATTTGTATATTGTATATAAAATTATTATATGCAAATTCTCATTTATTTTTGCTCTGTTATCTATTAGGTTTAGCAGTCAACAACACAACTTACTACAAATAAAAAGATTCTAGCACAGATAAAATGAATATGCATTAAGAAGTAAATTATATTTTCGTATCTTTATAAATGTTTTCATAACAAACATCCACTTTATATACATTTTTGTGTAGAATAAATATCGTAAAAATTCACAGGTGTACATCTTCGAAGTAATTAGCTCTTTTATAATTAAGAAAATTATCATTAAAAAGATAATTAAACAGAAATGAAATTTTGCTGACCTTACTTTGTAACTTCAGTTTATTTTTTTTTGTTTTTTGATAATTTTTATTTATATATTTTCCTCTGATTTATGCACGGGTAAGTGTAACTATTTGTTCAGCATCATTATTTTAATATTTCAAAGCCATTTGGGGCGCGGCTCTAAAGCGCATAATTTATTTTTAAATCCACTGCAAGATACAAATATTTTAACTGCAACTACAGAAGGAGTTAGCTACACCCTTTTCGCTTTGAGATTAAGAGTATAAATAGAAAATCTAGCGGTCGACCACTTAAGCTACTTGTGAAGTAGTTGCGCGCGTGTCTTTTACACTTAAAGTACAAAATTAGTTTAAATTAGCTAAGATACACGTTCAGATTAATGTTGAGATACAATTACAAATGCAATTGCACGGTTGCTTTAACAAAGTTAGAATAGAGAAAAGAAAAATGTATGGAAAATTTTGAAAATTATTTTTAACGAAAAAAATAATAGTATAAAAAATAGACGAAGTATTAACACATTAATTTTAAATGTAGAGTAGTAAAAGCCATGTATTAAAACCAGGGACCGTAACAGTTATCATAAAAAAAATAAAAATCATCTTATAACTGTTATCATATGCATTTTAAAATAAAACTCAAAAAATAATAATTAAATTTGATTTTTATTATATTCATCAAAAATAGTAATTATTATATGCCTTTTATTTTTTTCGCGCAGAAATAACTCTTAAAATTTGCTTCTTATTTTAAAACGCACAAATAACTGGTATACTTGCGTTATATAATATAAAAAGCAAGAGTATTTTCATACAAGGTAGTTGTTTTTGCAATTCCATAGAAAATGTTTGAAAAGGTTGGTGCAGGTAAAGATTTAGTTCAGTTTTTTGTTTTTGTATTTTGGATTCATATTTTGTATTTATTTTTGTATTTTGTAGGAGAACAAATTTGTATGCAAAATACAAAAACAAAAAACTGAACTAAATCTTTACCTGCACCAACCTTTTAAAACATTTTCTATGGAATTACAAAAACAACTACCTTGTATGAAAATTGCATTTTATATTTTCATTTTAAAAATATCGCGCAGAATTTGCGCGATACTCTTGCTTTTTATATTATATAACGCAAGTATACCAGTTATTTGTGCGTTTTAAAATAAGAAGCAAATTTTAAGAGTTATTTCTGCGCGAAAAAAATAAAAAGCATATAATAATTATTATTTTTGATGAATATAATAAAAATCAAATTTAATTATTATTTTTTGAGTTTTATTTTAAAAAGCTCATATATAAAAAGCATGCATAATATTAAGGATAAAAGTTGTTAGAATGATAACTATTTACTTAAATAAGAGTTTAGACAACTTTTTGTTGCTGCTTTTTTTCATAAAAAATTTTAAAATAACTGTTATTTTCGGTCCCTGATTAAAACTTTGACAGTGAAGTGTCAATTCTTAGAAATATTATAAAATAACCATGACAAAAATTATATTCATTGATCAAGATACAAAAAATAGGAGCATTAATTGCTATTAATTATATGAAATAATAATAAGATAGAGGATTTTTAAAACTTAATATTTTTTTCATAATTGTTTTTTAATAAAACCTGTTTAATTAGTTATTTGGTTTAAATATTATTATCGGAATGACTCTATTTATTAGGTACTAAGAACCGTAGCCTTATTGTAGAATTAGTTGATCCACAGCTTAATTGTTTAGAAAAAGCGATTTTAATTAAAAATAAATTGCTATTGATGTAACACCCTGGGAAATCTCAACACTTAAGAACTTGTTCTTGTGCTAACAACCATGTTAAAAATGGAATTGAGGCTGTATACTTTGTATTACTATCTTCACAAGATTCTGAGGGCACAGAATATCGGTAATGTTTTGAAGTAGAAAAATCACTAATATGTTAGTTGTGACTGTCGACTTTCATATGGGATTGAAAAGAATACTAGATCTAAAGAATCAAGAATTGTACTGTATATAATGTTTTTTAAAAGTCACTTGAAATAAAAATATAAAATACTTTGCCTTAACATTCAACTTTTTAATACAACTCTCAAGCCAACTAAATTGTGTAAAATATCACGCAGAGTTATATGGCTTTTCAATATAAGTACAATGTAATCAAGTATAGCATATATAGCTATTGGTCTATCGCCAGAATTATAATTTGTAGCTATGATATAAAATCAATATTATATTGCTTTATATGTCTTTTTAACATATTGCTCTTTTATATAAAAAAGCAATAGAATTTGTATATTTTCTGTAAGTGTAAGATTTGTATGGACGTATATTGGGGAGTAGGTCAAGGCACACAGTGAGTTGTAGATTCACATAATAACAATGATAATAGTGCATATAAACTTGTGTATGTAGATTTTGTGTAAAATATTTCGTGTTTAACGCATATTGCAATTATTATAAATTACAATATAGACGATAGTAAATTTAATCTAGAGTCCTTAAAGGCTCACAGAAACTGTACACTAATAATAATGTAGCTATGCTAACCAGATGAGGTTATAATAGAAACAGCAATAGAGTTCAGTGGGCAACTCATTTTAATAAAGACGCACTCAAAGTAGAAATTGGGTCCGTCATAACAACACATAGACGTTTAATAGCTTTACGTGATTATAGAAATTCTCATTCCGTTTTCTGGTATATAAAACATCTGTGTTAATTTGATGAAGGGAGTTGCGTCTTCAATTAAAGAAGTAATGCTCTTAGGTAAAGTAAATATTTTTGGTCTTACCTATAAATTTTATTGCGTTCTGCTATATATAATTATATTTTACATACTTTACAACATACAATAAAAATTTCAATGTGGAACTCATTTTATTGAAGACATATTTGAACTTAGTATTAGATCACCTCTTGGAAGATATTGACGTTCTAGCTCACTTTACAAATTTTGGATAGGACATTTCTATTGTAGAATGTGAAATCTACATATCATTCTTTTGAAGAGTGTAATGATTTAAAAGTACCTATTAGGGATAGATAATTATGATGGGAAGACTGTTAGTAGATATCTTATCGTAAGTAGCGGAAATTACATTTTAGATAGGTAACATTTTTCTTTTCATTTTCTGACCAACAACTTCAAGAGTATTCGTTGTAGGCAAACTAGTCTATATCTACTTTGTTATGTATAAAAAAAAATCAAAAAATGTTTTCTTTTTAATATTTAGTTTAAGTTATTGTAAAAAGGAAATTGAACTTTACTTTCCTAACTGTCTATATTGTTAACATAACT
>NC_051846.1:167588019-167596182 GCF_002237135.1 Teleopsis dalmanni | reverse complement strand
CTTATATTTATTTATATGAACCCATTAACATTTAAAGAATGATTAAGAAAATAATATATTCAATCACACATCCAGAGCAAAGCACGGAAAGTATAAATAACTTCCTTTATACTGTCGTATAAAAAGTTATATTGTTCGGGTTTTAGTAAAACTAATTAGCTGTTTCAAATTACCTTATACTTAACTTAACAAATTTGAGTTGCTCGTTACACTTAATTGCAAAACTGAATTTGTTGATAGGTTATCTAATGGGTCACCATGCCAACATAATTATCGTAATAAGTTGGGTCTTTCTGCAGAAACAACGTGTCGACTCTTCTTTTAGGTAAATGATAATTGGACTCACAGTCTCAGTGCCTATCTGACTTTGATCTAGATTAAAAATAGATTACTGGGTCATGAGTTCTTAGCTGCATTTGAAGTTAAATAGTCTTCCACAGCTGACATTTTTAATCAGCATAAAAGACGAGCCGTGATCGTAGTTTTTTGCTTCGTTGGGAGCCATCGCCACGTATATATTCTAGTGTATATATAACAACTTCTTTGATACGACGAAAGTCTTTTGATGTCCTCAATTTTTATTACTCTTATATTATTAGTATTTTGTTATGATTTTTTTGATAGTTTCCGTAATGTCACAACGGGCCATTCTTTGTGCCTAAGTGGGTCAGGCGTATTAAATCTAACCTTACCCAGTTTCTGCTTGAATTCAAAATATTGCATTTTTTTAGGTATAAGTTTTATATTAATGCGCTCCCTTTAGCTATCATGTGTATTTTGTTTTTGATTTAGAAGGCACTAGTTTTAGTATATCACAGATGTCAATTTTTTTAGAAAAAAAAGGAGTGATCTTTATACTATTTTGACTGGAAAGAAGTCTGTATTTGGCTTTCTTGGTAATATTAATTTTTCAGAATATAAATTTTAACAATTGATATCATTCGATTTCATAGATTCTATGTAATCGAATAGTTTATTTATGGAATTCAGTATAAGCGTATATAATAGCTGAGTAGGAAAGCTATTTAAACTCAGTTATGTGAATGAAGTATAGTAATGAGTGAGTGAACTGCCATTACAATTGATGCTGTTTTGATTATTAGAAGAAATTACAATATTATTTCTAACTTATACAAAAAAATATATTGCATTTTATATAAGTATGCATAATTTGTTTTGTTTAAAGTATTAATAATCAACAAATAACCTAAAACTCATTAAATTATCTTGTTATGCTAATTTTTTATAGTACATTTCTAACAAAGAGGCGTAAAATTTTTTCCTGCCAACAATTATATTAGCAGCAACAACAGTAATAATAATTAATAAATCAGAAAATTAATGATGCCTCACCTTGGGTGGACACATTCACCCAACAAAATTATGGACTAAAAATTTTATGAGGTGCAGTGAAACAGCAATAAAAATAAATGACAAGAACTGCATATTCCTACGGCAATGCCAACTAACCAATGTGGAAGACAGGCATTAAATAGTAATAGTAACTCACCCTTATCATTAATAATTTTCCTTTTAGTATTTTTGTTTTTCCAACTTTCTATTTATTTTTCCAACAAAAACAATTACAATAACAAAGGGAAAAGAACATAAACAACACGCGTTTAGCTTGAGTTCGTTCTGTGAAAAAAGTATCTGCACGCTTGTTTATATAAAATTGGAAATGTAGTATTTTATCTCATGGTTGATGATACCCTGACATTTCTAAAATTATATTTATTGTTATTATTTTCTTGTTCCTATAGCGAGTATTATAAAGTTCCTTCATTTTCCTTCTTTACTTTTTTCATTTTCTATCACAAAACATTAGTTTTTATTAAAGTTGTTGTTGATGTTACTGCAGTTTGTTGGAGTGTGTCATTGAGTGCAATTATCCTGCAGTAATAATGTTAAATGTACGAAAAGTAAAGGGAGCTTTAGAAACAAGCGAATGTCCTGTTGAATGTTCAACTAGCAGTGGCTGTGATAAAATTTTACAAAGTAAGCACTTTAGTCCTTAATGAAGAAATAAGCTATGCACACAGTTCATTTTACTTACACAGTCTGAGACCGAATGCAAGCGTATAAAATGAAATGCACTTAATTTTATTTATAAGCGTAACTTAAGCTTGACTAATATAGAAAAATGTTAAAAATATTTTATAATTATTTTTAAAAATTCAAGAAAATTTTATATAAGTGTATTATATATAAGTATTTATAATAGAACATAATGGCTGCTTTTAGAATATAATTGTAATTATGGTTTTTATAAATACAAAAATTTTCTTTCTTATCTTCTTATGGAGTTCTTTCAATAAGATTACTAAAAAATATTTAATATACTTAAGTATTTTGTATAATACTGTTAAGAATATATACATATCCTCTGCTTCTGTGTTAATACTACTCACAATGCCATTTATTTACTTAGGAACCCTTATTTTTATTTAAAATTACCCAACACAAAGCCATAATTTCTTAAAATAACTAATTAAATTTTAACAAACAAACAAACGAAATCACTCAAAAATCTTTTTCTTTACATTATTCCATTAAATTAATTTTAAATTAATTTTTATGTGTAAACAAAGCTTAAATAAAAACATAACAGATGACAAACAACTGCTGCTCGGTGTTTGATATTAACAAAAAAAAATCCAGGCTCAGGTCTAAGCATTACCTCATTATCCTTGTTATCATTATTATGGCGAGTCGTGTACATTAAGACAAAATAACAACTTCCATAAAAGTATGCGGATAAATGGCTACAAATGTCGCATAATTAATATGTTACAGAGAATGTGACATCTGTTTTATTATACAACAAAAAATTATCTAAGAACTTCTTTGACAGCAGCAGTGAAAAAACTGACTTCCAACACTCCCTTATTAGAGCAGAAATCTACAACAACGGCACAATTGAATTTTATATTTGATCCTCTTTATTGGTTAACAACATTAACGATTTTAACAAACGAAACAAAGTAAGGAACAAATTATTATCTCTGAAATCCACGCGACCACAGTCAATGCACAACTCTAATCCATTCCTGACAACAATCAACAATTTTTTTTTATTTTTGTAATATTATTTTTTTTTCGTGCTTGTTCATTTGTGTATTTAAGTGCTTATATCTGCGACGTATAGAAAACGCGCATACAAAAGATACAGATACTTTCGGGCACTTTGCTGCGGGGTTGCTTTGAAAATTACTAAAAGCCGACTTAATATGTTTTAAGACCTTTAATGCCTTTTGGTGGAAAATATTGAAATCGGCACGGAGTATGTATTTTAATCGAATAAAAGTAAATAGAAATGTAGTATGAAAAAAAAAAATTGTATAATTTGTGCTCGTACAACTCAATTACTTGTGTTTGAGTCTATAAATTGCAGCAATTGTTGCTGTGTATTTATGTCGGCAACAAATTGTTGCACGTGTTTGCTTAGCAGTTATAAAACTACAGCATTTGTATATAATTTATTTAATTCAAATACCCGACAGCGTTTAAAAAATGAGTTATGTTAACAATATAGACAGTTAGGAAAGTAAAGTTCAATTTCCTTTTTACAATAACTTAAACTAAATATTAAAAAGAAAACGTTTTTTAGTTTTTTTTTATACATAAAGTAGATATGGACTAGTTTGCCTACAACAAATACTCTTGAAGTTGTTGGTCAGAAAAGGAAAAGAAAAATGTTACCTATCCGAAATGTAATTTCCTCTACTTACGATAAGATATCTACTAACGGTCTTCCCATCATAATTATCTACCCCTAATCATTAATCATTATTATAATCATTACTCGCTTCAAAAGAATGATATGTAGATTTCACATTGTACAATAGAAATGTCCTACCCAAAATTTGTACAGTCAGCTAGAACGTCAATATCTTCCAAGAGTGGATCCAATACAAAGTTCAAATGTGTCTTCAATAAAATGAGTTCCACATTGAAATTTTTATTATATGTTGTGAAGTATGTAAAGTATAATTATAAATAGCAGAACACAATAAAATCTATAGGTAAGACCAAAAATACTTACTTTACCTAAGAGCATTACTTCTTTAATTGAAGACGCATCTCCTTTCATCAAATTAACACAGATGTTTTATATACCAGAAAACGGAATGAGAATTTCTATAACCACTTAAAGCTATTACATGTCTATCTGTTGTTATGACGGACCCAATTTCACTTTGAGTGCGTCTTTAATAAAATGAGTTGCCCACTGAACTCTATTGCTGTTTCTATTATAACCTCATCCGGTTAGCATAGCTACATTATTATTAGTGTACAGTTTCTGTGAGCCTTTAAGGACTCTAGATTAAATTTACTATCATCTATATTGCAATTTAGATCTACAGTTACAGTGTGTTAAATACATAAAATATTTTACACAGAATCTGCACACATAAATTTATATTCACTATTATCATTGTTATTATGTGATTCTACAACTCACTGTGTACCTTGACCTACTCCCCAATATACGTCCATACAAATCTTACACTTATAGAAAATATACAAATTCTATTGCTTGTTTATATAAAAGAGCAATAATGAGACAAATAAAGCAATACAATATTGATTTTATATCATAGCTACAAATTATAATTCTGGCGATAGACCAATAGCTATATATGCTATACTTAATTACATAGTGGTTATATTGAAAGATCATATAACTCTGTTGTGATATTTTATACAAGTTGGCTTGACAGTTGTATTAAAAAGTTGAATGTTAAGGCAAAGTATTTTATATTTTTATTTCAAGTGACTTTTAAAAAACATTATATACAGTACAATTCTTGATTCTTTAGATCTAGTATTCTTTTCAATCCCATATGAAAGTCGACAGTTACAACTAACATGTTAGTGATTTTTCCACTTCAAAACATTCCCGATATTCTGTGCCCTCAGTATTTTGTTAAGATAGTAATACAAAGTATACAGCCTCAATTCCATTTTTAACATGGTTGTTAGCACAAGAACAAGTTCTTAAGTGTTGAGATTTCCCAGGGTGTTACATCAATAGCAATTTATTTTTAATTAAAATCGCTTTTTCTGAGCAATTAAACTGTGGATCAACTAATTCTACAATAAGGCTACGATTCTTAGTACTTAATAAGTAGAGTCATTCCGATAATAATACTTGAACCAAATAATTAAAAAGTATTTATATAAAAAAAAATTATGAAAAAAATATTAAGTTTAAAAAATCCTCTTTCTTGTTATTTATTTAATCAATTAATTAATAGTAATTAATGCTCCTATTTTTCGTATCTTGATCAATAAACATAATTTTTGTCATGATTATTTTATAATATTTATATAAGTTTTAATACATGATTTTTACTACTCTACATTGAAAATTAATGTATTAATACTTCGTCCATTTTTTATACTATTAACATCTTTCCTTTAAAATATTTTTCAAAATTTTCTATACATTTTTCTTTTCTCTATTCTAACTTTGTTAAAGCAACCGTGCAATTGCATTTGTAATTGTATCTCCACATTAATCTGAACGTGTATCTTAGCTAATTTAAACTAATTTTGTACTTTAAGTGTAAAAGACACGCGCGCAACTACTTCACAAGTAGCTTAAGTGGTCGACCGCTAGATTTTCTATTTATACTCTTAATCTCAAAGCGAAAAGGGTGTAGCTAACTCCTTCTGTAGTTGCAGTTAAAATATTTGTATCTTGCAGTGGATTTAAAAATAAATTATGCGCTTTAGAGCCGCGCCCCAAATGGCTTTGAAATATTAAAATAATGATGCTGAACAAATAGTTACACTTACCCGTGCATAAATCAGAGGAAAATATATAAATAAAAATTATCAAAAAACAAAAAAAAAATAAACTGAAGTTACAAAGTAAGGTCAGCAAAATTTCATTTCTGTTTAATTATCTTTTTAATGATAATTTTCTTAATTATAAAAGAGCTAATTACTTCGAAGATGTACACCTGTGAATTTTTTACGATATTTATTCTACACAAAAATGTATATAAAGTGGATGTTTGTTATGAAAACATTTATAAAGATACGAAAATATAATTAACTTCTTAATACATATCATTTTATTTGTGGTAGAATATTTTTTTTGAATTTAGTTGTGTTGTTGACTGCTAAACCTAATAAATAACAGAGCAAAAATAAATTAGAATTTGCATATAATAATTTTATATACAATATACAAATTTTAATATATTTATTTATATTTTACAAAAATTGTGTCTTGTTATTAACAAAGAGTACAAGCATTTAAATTTTATACATTATTACTATAACTAATACATTCTTTAATATAATTTAATATCCTTTATAAAAATTTAATTTTTTTGATTATTATTTATGATGTGTGTATGTGATGCTTATGGGTTTTATCGCTACATAAAATAATATTAATCAAAGTATATTAAACATAAAAACTAAACAAATATAACTTATCTCAAAGTAATGGCATGAATTATTAATGTCTGAAAAATATATTTTAAATTTGATACTAAACAAGCAGAATTAACTTTAAAGTTAACAAAAAATATTTTCACACTTTTATTGATTAAAAAAAATGACCGGTACATTAAAAATTAAGTTCGAAATACGTTCGACTTCCTTTCATTGACTCACTTGCTTATTTTCAACATCCGGATTTTGTGTTTTATTGACTGATCTGTAAAGCACGTATTTTTCAGATACAATTTTTCTCGCTCTGTTTTTAAAATTGATTACCTTATAAACTTTATAAATCTGAAAACTTAGTTTTATATTTTTTTTTTTTGAATTTTTTTTTGTTTGTGTTGGCAGTACAAATTTTTTCAACTTGACTAATTTTTTCCCTTCATTCGGTCGTAATAATCACACAAAAACTGTTAATGCAACACCTGTTTGATTGACATCCATGACAGTCCAATTTTTTATGTTCAACCTGTGCAACCTCCTGACAAAGTTGAACGATTTAATCTCTTTTTTTTTATAAGTTTGACTTTTACTGGTACAATTAGTCATTAAAAAGTCTCTTTATTTTTGTCGCCTTCATATACTTCCGGTCGTAATAGTTTCAAACTTATTACATTTTAATGCACTGAGATAAAAGCAGAGCTTATTAGTCACAGTAAAAAGTAGAGAAAAGTATTTTAATGTATTTATTTATTTATTTTTTTTTATTTTTTTATATAAAAAATTTTTACCATTTAACTATGTAATTAATTTATTTATTTTCTCTTTACAGGTGAGTTATCGATGGCATTTAAATGTAATTTATAAAATTGAAAAGCTTAAAGTAATAACTAGCTTTTGTTTATTATAAAGTAAGTACCATGAATAATTTTTTAAAAATAATTCTGAAAATATTGTGTAAAAAAATTTAAAATTAGTAATAAAGCAATTACGTTATATGGAATATTTATATAAAACATCTATTTAAACTATATATATACTACTTATTAAATGTTTTCTTTAGCCATAAATTTTATAGGCAGTTTTTAATCATATTAATATGTCTAATCATTTTCTTCGTTCGAAGAACTATAATACATAGTTTTTGATAAAAAATGCAGTGTGAACATTTTATAAGTTAGGAAGTACTTTATATATCAGATCATTAAGAAAAACATTTGTCATAATAAAATAATATTTTTAGTTATTAATTTTAATCTACACTAATATATATAAATAAACTGACTTTTTATATATATATATATCATTTTCGCGCAACAAATTTTTTATGATCTTAATTAAACAATTTAAGTACTACTCGTATTAAACAAAATTTTGTTGTAAATATTATTCAAATATAGTTAAAACGGAAATAATTAATTATAATTTTAAATTAAAACAATTTTACTTCAATTATATGTACTTTCCAATTATAATCCAAATATATTATGCCATCTTCAACCTTGAAAAACAATTAAGTAACAATTTAATAATGTCACAGTCATCGAAACCAAAAACTGTCAATTTCACATTTAATTAATTTTATTTATTTATTTATTTATAGTAGAATTTAGTTCAAAGCCTCTAAAACAAAATTACACACTTTGCTGAAATGAAGTATAAACAATTAAATAATAACAAAAATTAAATAGAAACGTTGCATGAGTCTTATTGAAACAGAATTGCTGATGAATATAAAATTTGGATTAAGAATTTTTA
>NC_051846.1:167513745-167587919 GCF_002237135.1 Teleopsis dalmanni | reverse complement strand
AACAATTAAGTTTAGGTTAACCGGTGCATTTGCGACAGATTCGACAGATACCACGCATAATGTCTATGGGTCGATGGCTCTTAAACATATAGAAAACTAAAGTTGCGATATTTCAAAAAATATACAAAAATTTGGGTCGGCTTTGATTTAAAGATGAAACTATAACAGATTCCTTATAAAACGCCTACGGGCCCAAGGACCTTATTTTAAGATGGATTTCTTCCTAAGGATTTGTTTTCTAGAGAATTTCCATATATAATATGCATATTTTTGTTTTAAGAGCTGTCTGTATTTGTTAAATCGATTTATTTTCTTTGAAAATTTTGTAAGGCTAAATGGTAGCTATATACTTAAGTAAGAATTTAGACATATTGTTATTGATTTTTTTTCTGAAAATGTTTATAACAATTGTTATTTTGCATCTGTTCTCTTGCATCTGTTAGATAAATACTACAATTAGCTATAAGTCATAGTCGTAGGACTTTTTAGAAATGATATTCAGACTTTATACAATGTAGATAGATGACCTGATTACTACATGGTCTACATCAGCATCAAATTATACTCAACAGCAAACTACGGTATAACCAGACAGAAAAATAATATAAATGAAATAGTAATTCCAAAAAATTTATCCACCCATTTAAATATTATATTTATATATATATATTAAAAATACAAAATAATATATATTTATAGTATATAATTTTAATCATATATTTTTTATTTTACTCAATGTTATTATTTACCATAATACATGATAAATATAAAATATGAAAAGAAAAAAATTAAAAAAATTAACCTACTTGTTGAACAAATGCCAATATATGAAGTATTTTTCTCTTGTTTATAATAATATAAAAAAATTATTTAAATTGATCATATTTTTTTTTTTTGCAAATAATAAATAATAATAAAATTGAAATTTCTACTTTCAAACAAACATTTTCATTTAAGCAAACACTTTCACTTTTCTTAAAACAACAACTGTCATCTAATTTTAAGAACAAATAAAATTTATTAGCAGCGCTGTAAAGTATCTGTATTTTTACAGACTTTATTCTAATAACAGCGCTGCTCGCGTCATAACAAATGCAATTTCCAAATCATTATTCCATATGGTTTGCAAGACAGCGGCTTTGCATTGCTGTTTTCTACTGCTGTAATAACAACGCTGCTTGCGTCAATGTAACTGCAATTAGCGGTTCTTGTTATTGTTTTACACGCATATTTACTACGGCTTTTGTTATTTTGTATATTTTGGAATACGATTAAAGTTTTCTGTTACATTTTTAATCAAAATGTTTTAATATTTTTAAATAAAAAATTTTGCACAATAATTTTTAATATTTTTAACACTGATATAAGTAAAATATTTTATATTATCATTATTATTTACATACACACATACATATGGATATTATGTTTACTCTGTATTTCAAAAGGCTCAATTACCACTAAAAATGCACTTGCAAATCATTCTCAATTAAAACTTATTTTTTTAAAGAAATTTGATTGTTTATTTAGTTCAAATATTGTTATTTGTTTATAAATAAATTAATACTACACCTTAAAAATAATGAAACAAATATTTTCTTGCAAAAACCGAACCGTTTAAAGCCGTGTCATAAACCGAACTACTCTCTACTTTAGTCAAATTTTTTTATCTGGATAGTTTAACGGTTCCTTCTCATTTGCTGTTAATGAACTTTATCTACGTCACAGATTCAAATTCATCGTTCATTTTGCACAATATTGAAGGTGGTGAAGATCGAGAAATTATGACGACATTATTTAAATTATTATAATTGAACTAGGTATATTGTGAAATGTACATAAATACGTCAAAAGTCAATGAACACAATGATTAAATTAAATAAATTACCCTTCGAATAACTATTTTCTTCTCCAACCACCTTTCTTTGCAGATCTAACTTTAGTTACGACTGGTTTTTATAGATATCAATAAGATTCTCCAAGCAAAGAAATTTAGTTCCAATGAAGAAGTAATTTTTGTAAGGCATCGAAAAGTAATAGAAGTATTGAAATAATTATGAAAAAAATTGAAAAAATAATTCTATATATTTTGAAGCATTTAAAACAAACTTTATTTGACCTAATCACCCTTGGTCCTTAGTTATAGAACCTAGTCATGATGGGAATAAAAGCACTAAGCCAACTCTTTAGCTGCATTTACAGTGACCATTGTTTTCTCTAAATTGTATCCCTCTATATGGCGGCAATCTGGATAGTGCGTTTTGAACTAATGAGTGCAGCGAAACCTTTCATATATGTATATGAGGTTATGTGTAGGGTTTGGAGCCTACCACTTTCAATGAAAACGAAAAGGAATTTTTGCATTAGGCAACACCAAATCACTAATTAGTTAATTTAAAAGAGGTTTTTCGAACAGTAGTGAACTACAACAACAAAAATTAATTTTATATTATTTTTATTAATTGAATTTTTTTTATTAATTTTGAATTAACTTGACTTTATTCATTTTTTAACTTAACTGATAATTATTAATACTTCGTTTTAGAAATTTCTGATTATTTGAATTTTAAATTATGTACATAAATTTATTTGGAAAAAAATAAATATAGAATAGAATAAAAATTTTGAAATTAAAAATATGTTTCCAAAATTTTTCCGAGAAAATTAACAACAATAGTAAATGAAATTGGCTCAATAATGGAAGAATATAACACAGAGGTAAATTAAGATAATTTTAATAAGTAAGAACAGAATATTAACTAAAGACTGACATAGAATACCAAAAATGGGTTTTATAAAGAAGAGTTTGTGGAAGATTCTAACATCACCATTGATGGCGGAGAACGAATTCAAAAGGTTGAAAAAAAATTTAAGAATTAATTTAGAATTTTATATGCAAGAATTTTGTTAATATATAAAACACGTAGGCTACTGACGATAATGCTTCTGAAGATAATGCTTCTGAAGATAATATGGAAATTGGCATCTGTACCAGCGAAGTTATTCATGAAACTGAACAATATGTATTTAAAAAACGTAAAGAGGAATATTTGCCTGAGGTAATTGACTGATTATTGAATAATTTAAGTAAATATTGTTAAGGGTATTATTTTCAATTTAAAAATAAGTTTACGCAACAAAGTTTTTCAAGCCTACAAGATATGAATTTTAGAGTTAAGGTAAGAAATGTTTTTCTGTATAAAAACTATTAGATATATGGAATAAATTTCTGTTTACATAGGCTGGTGAAAATAAGACTGTTCTTGAACGCTTCAGTGATCATTCTCAACTTAAAAGAGAACAATATATACCCAATGTAAATATTATATGTATCCATTTGAGATAGTAATTTATATCCACTTTCAAGACATCCATACTACAATACAATACTAATTTAGTGAAAATTAAATGCAATAATATTTATAATTGGGTTAAATCGAAATATTTCAGTTATATAATATCTGAATTAAATTGTTAATTAAATCTAATTAATTGAGCTTAGATGTAGTGTTTTACGACATTTTATATAACCATTTAAGATGTATTTAAATAATTAAGCTTTTTGTATACATATTTGAAAATTATATGTGTTGTGATCAATTTGTTCATCTAATCGTAAATATATATTTAAATTATAAAAAAACTTCAATAAAATGCTAACTTATCTATCAGAACGAATTTGATAATACTCATACTAAGAATGAAGCTGAAGAATTAAATAAAGATTTCATGGTATGTAAAGACAATATAATGAGGAAAAAAGTAGAATTATGGTTTGATGAGGTATATTTCAGCATTATTTTTACAAATTTTAATAATAATGATCAATCCCTATTTAGGAGAATATTGCTTGCGATAATACAAGTGAAGTTGAAATGGAAGTCTTTAAAAAGTTTAATGAGCGTAATACTTTAGATGAAGTCGATGCTGAGACCAAGACAAATAATATTTACTTGAATAATAATATTGAAATCGTGATTGAAGCTGAAACTATTGTAAGTAATATTTTGAAGAAAAGAGTAGAAAAAGAGGAAATAAATTGTAATAAATTTACTCTTAGAACAATGATACTTCCAACGATGATAGTGACATCTATGTGGAAATTAGTGAGCCGGTTAGTAATTCCAGTCTACGACACGAAGAAGATCTTGAAACTGAGTACAATGATACTTCCAACGAGGATAGTGTCATGGATGTGGAAATTTGTGAACAGATTAGTAATTCCAGTCTACGATACGAAGAAGATCTTGAAACTGAGGTAAAAAATATTTATTAGCATAATAGCTTTAACAATATATTCATAACATAGTCCGACATATGTGAAAATAATAATATCGATGTTGATGAGGTTGAGAACATGACATTTCAACAAAATGAAACTATATTAATGGAAAAGGTAAAAAAAAATATTTAATTATTAATAATAAAACTAAGCAAAAAAATTAATAGTCTTTTGAAGTTATTTTAGCTTTTAGTTTATAGACTAAAAAACTATAAAAAATTTTAATGTTACAGTTACATAGCACTTTCATTTTCAAAGTTTCAATAATGGTAAACAATATTATTTTCATTAGGATATGAGATATCATAACTTGAGGTGCGCGCGCAAAAAATATCACTGCGTACTTTGATGTTTTTTCTAAGTGTAAAACGTTTAATTAATTTAAATTTATCACAAAAAAATAAAACCGAGACAGTGACTCTTTAAAAAATTTATAAAATATAGTGCCCGACAAAATAAAATATTAACATATTTATATTGTTTTATGTAAAAAAGCGGATTTTGGTTTTGCGGAATTAATTCGCACACATTTAAAAACAGCTGATAGAGACAGCAAATAAAGCTTTTAAGCTTAAATTAAATCACAAGAAAAGTGTTGTAAACAAATCTATAAAAACTAAATAAATTGTGTAATTGTGTAATTAATATAGCTAAATAACTAACAAATGCTAAATAAATAAATACGCGAAAGGACGCTAAAAATATTTATTTATAAATTTTAAGGTAAAAATTTAAATTTAAATTTATATTATTAGTATAAATATACGCGCTAAAAATAGTATTAATTTAAAAATTAATATGACTGATGCTAATACCCCACCTCCCGGTGGTGGAAATAAAGAAAAAATGATCAAACTTGAAAAAGAAAATACAGAACTTCAGAATAAAATTAAAAAGCTTGAAAATTTATATTTATTATTATCCAATGAGTTAACTGCACTGAGAAGTGAAAACGAAAAATTAAAATCTTTTAAAAACGTACCAGAAATTGCAAAATATGAAACCGATGAGGAGGAACTTGCCAGGGAGACAGACTGGATCTTAAAAAAGAAAAGACCAACTAAAAAACGTAAGGCCGAATCCTCTCCTGAAGTAGCTAGTCAAAGTAGACCTACTGTTGAAACAAATACTTGCCAAAAAGGACAAGCTGCCCCTAATAAAATTGCTCGACCTCCTCCTATTGTTATCAATGGCATAAATGATTTTAAAAAATTACATGCCCAACTTATTGCAACTATAAAAAACAAGTTTTTTGTGAGACTTATAAATAATGGTTCATATAGAGTATCAATTTTTGACTCTTTTGACTATAGATCTGTCACAAAACTATTAAGTCACGAAAATATTTCCTGGTTCAGCTACGAAGACAAGCAAACTAGGCCAATAAAAGTTATTGTAAAAAATCTTCACCATTCGTGTGATCAAGAATCGATTATAAATGACTTAAACAACCAAGGTTTAAAAGCAATCGGTGCGATAAACAAACTCAAATGGAAGACTAAAGAACCGCTTGATATGTTCCTTTTGTCATTTGACTCAACCGAAGATGTGAAGAAAATCTATGAGATAAAAAGTATTCTTAACACAATTGTAAAGATTGAACCCATCAAACCGTCAAACTTAATTCCTCAATGCAAAAAATGTCAATCGTTCGGTCACACAAAAAATTTCTGTGGAAAACCTCCACGTTGTGTTAAATGCGCCGGCAAACATTTAACTTCGGAGTGCCAAAAGACAGTGTCCGATAAGCCTAAATGCTGCAACTGTGGCGAACCGCATCCAGCGAACTATCGTGGTTGTATAGTCGCTAAAGAATTACAAAAAATAAAATTAAAAAACAAAGCTGACAAAACTAAGGCTGACGAAAATAATCAAGTTGCTGTAACAAAAAGTAAATCCAAAATTACTGAACCTACTAGTGTTAGAACAGTCACTTACGCCCAAACTGTTAAGGGACCCATTCAAAGTACTGAGTCACAAAGCAACAACGCGTTGTCAATTATCTTAACAAAACTTAATCTACAAGAAGAGGTATTTAAAACGCTCGAACAACGTCTAAGCGTGCTAGAGCACAATATGCAATTTTTAGATTATGACTAATCGTTTGAAACTATTCTTATGGAATGCGAATGGCTTAACAAAACATAAAAATGAACTCGAAGTCGTATTAAATAGCGAAAACATTGATATCGGTTTAATCGCTGAAACTCATTTTACTAAGCAATCGCACATAACGTTTAAAAACTATATTCTATACCATACCATACATCCTGATAATTGCGCAAGGGGTGGCAGCGCTGTCATAATTAGAAACTCGATAAAACATCACTTACTAGAACAATATAGCACAATCGAATTTCAAGCTACTTCTGTTTCCGTGGAAACCTTTAATCAGCCGCTGGTCGTAACTGCATTATATAGTCCTCCCAGGCATCAGTTGAAGTGCGCAGACTACTTATCTCTCTTTAACCGGTTTCAAGGCCGTTTTATAATTGGAGGAGACTTCAATGCAAAAAATACGTTTTGGGGCTCAAGACTTAATACAACCAAAGGAAAAGAAATGTACAAAGCCATGCAACTCGCAGCTTGTAATTCAATTTCAACTGGTAAACCAACGTACTGGCCGTCGGATACTAGCAAAGTTCCAGACCTAATAGACTTCTTTGTCTACAAAAATATTCCAGCATCTCACCTAACCATCTCAGAAGGCTTCGACTTTAGCTCTGACCACTCACCAGTGCTGCTGATAGTTTCACAAAATCCAACAATAAACCAGAACACACTCAAGTTAGCAAATAAATTTACCGACTGGAAATATTTTCAGCTTCAGCTTGTACATTTGCACAAGTTTGATCATATTGTTAACAGCGAGCAACTAGATGACGCAGTACTTCATTTCACTCAGCAATTGCAGATGGCAGCGTGGAACAGTACACCAACACCAAAACTCCAAACTCTACATGGTAAAAAATACCCACCCTTCATCACAAAAAAGATTACGGAGAAGCGAAAATTGCGAAAACGTTGGCAAGCAACAAGATGTCCGTTAATTAAATCGCAACTAAACCGAGCAACTAAAAAGTTACGCACAGCCATCAAATCATACAAAAATAATACCTTTAATAGTTTTCTGATGGGCCTCACGGCAGACAAAAAAAATGAATACTCTTTGTGGAAAGCTGCTAAATCATTTAACAGACCAATGCAGCAGTCTGCCCCAGTAAAAATAAACGAAACTCACTGGGCTAAAACAAATTCTCAAAAGGCGAACCTGTTTGCTGAACACCTAGAGAAAACCTTCAGTCCAAATGAAGGCCAAGATGTTATTGGGTCAAGTACAAATTGCCCCGAAGGCGATGCTGCAATTGTTCCAGTCACTACGGAAGAAGTGAGAAAACAAATTTTGACAATGAAACTCAAAAAATCTCCTGGTTTTGACTTAATAACGGCTGAAGTTCTTCGGAACTTACCCAATAACTGCATCATCTACCTATGCGATTTAATTAATTCGTGCCTCCGTTTGAAACATGTACCCATTTTTTGGAAATTCGCTGAGGTAATTATGATACCTAAACCAGGGAAGTCTCCCAATGATGTATCCTCATATAGGCCAATATCTCTATTGCCAACCTTATCGAAGCTTTTTGAAAAACTACTACTAGCGCGTTTATCACCAATAATCGAGAGAAGACGCTTAATTCCGGATCATCAATTCGGCTTCAGAAAAAACCATTCAACCATCGACCAAATACATGTAGTCGTAAATGCCATTGAATCGGCGATGCAAGAGAAGAAAGTGTGTTGTGCCGTGTTCTTAGATGTATCACAAGCCTTCGATAAGGTTTGGCATGAAGGATTACTCCATAAACTTAAATCATTATTGCCTATACAATACTGTAAGCTACTATCATCGTATCTAAACGACAGGTACTTCAGTGTTAAATATGAAGATGCACATTCAGCACTAAAGAAGATTAGCGCAGGCGTCCCGCAGGGGAGCATTCTTGGGCCCATTCTATATCTCCTGTATACACACGACTTACCCTCTGCAAACCAACTAGTTACAGCAACATTTGCAGATGATACTGCGGTTCTAGCAATCGAAAACAATATAGAAGACGCGACGGCTAATCTGCAACACACAGTCAATCAAATTGCTTCATGGGCAAAAAAATGGAGAATCAAGCTCAATAAGGAAAAATCAGTACATATAGTCTTCTCATTGAGAAATTATAACCATATTCCAATTCATATCGATGCCACAAAAATTCCACA
Source organism: Teleopsis dalmanni (assembly GCF_002237135.1). Classification (NCBI taxonomy): domain Eukaryota; kingdom Metazoa; phylum Arthropoda; class Insecta; order Diptera; family Diopsidae; genus Teleopsis; species Teleopsis dalmanni. Next base: position 167,579,365 of record NC_051846.1, on the reverse strand, counting down.
CGCCAACGAAGCCAAATATCTGGGCATTACGCTTGACGCCAAGCTGCGCTGGAAAGCGCATGTTAAGAAAAAACGAGAAGAGCTTGACCTAAAACTAAAGAAATTTTACCACCTCATAGGCAGGCGCTCTAAACTGGCAATCCACAACAAACTAATGGTCTACAATCAAATACTAAAGCCGGCTTGGAGTTATGGCATACAATTCTGGGGCTGTGCCAGCAAGAAATACATTGCAACTATCCAGCGCTTTCAAAATAAAGTACTACGATACATCGTAAATGCTCCATATTACATTAGAAACAGTGATCTCCACCGTGACCTTGACATACCAACAGTCGACGTCGTGGCAAAAAGGTGTGCCATTGCTCACAAACAGCGATTGAAAACACATGTCAACGTTACAGCATCCAGTCTTCTCCAGGTGGTTGCAATATCTAGACGGCTAAAAAGGAAAACAGTGGCAGACTTAATGGACAGCGAGTAGCAAAATAGCTTCATTTTTTTTTTTTACATTAAATATTCAAATAAAATTGCTTATTAGTACCTTTTTTTTTGTTATTTGTACTAGGTGCAATATTAAAACGATTTTTGTCTTTATTTGAAGAATCGTTAATAATAAATAAAAAAAAAAAAAAAATTAGGTTTAACTTAACCTAAATAGACCAAAGTTATTGATGGTTTACGTAACCCCTTGACTTTTATTTTGATATCATCCCTGATTTTCTAACGAGTCTGTATGATACGTGTATTTGTGATGTAAACGCTAATTGTATCATTTTAACGTACTTATTTTGTAAGAGTTCCAATATCAGATTCTTTCAGTTCTCTAGGATCCTTTAGATCCTTAATTTTTTTTAAAATTGCATTTCTGCTCTAAGCCAAGGCTGGACATCTACACAATAGATGATAGCTTGATATTTCTTTCCTGTTTGCAGAAACCATTAGAAACACCAGATGATACCCCATGCCACAAAAGATATAATATTTACGATTTCTGTCATATGTTATTATTTGCATACTTTTTATTTTAGGTTACCAAAGATAATGCCATTAAAACTGAGGTTGATAGTGAAGGCCTAAATAGGATCTCTAAATTGTATGCAACAAAAGAAAATGCTGTGCTTGGGGTAAAGAAAATTACTATTATTAGACAATGCTTTATACTATATTTAAACTATATTTACTATATTTACTTTTACTTCATAGGAGAATACACATATTACCGATGTTATTGATATGAAGAACAAACTGATTGGAATATACAAAACAATGAAAACTGATGTAGACCTTCACATTAATGATAAAAAAAATTTGGAAGCTGACGTATATTATATTATTATTTTATTTAATAAGCCTTGTTAATTTAAATCATTATCAGGATACAACTACTGAAAGCATTGGGACTGATATTTCAAATACAGAAAGATCAGACGATACAGATATTAGTGTAGAGGTAGTCTAAAAAACGTATGTAGTAATACAACAAAAACTATATACTTTAACTATTTAAGACTATAGAGGACGATATTGAATCCATTCAACTCCAAGGAGAAGAGTTTGACCAAGATAAAACGAACAGTGAAGTAATAAGCTTTTGTAAAAAAATTTCAAACTGATTTATATATATTTTTACTTGAGCAGGCCAACAAACTGAACACAAATGAAGATAAAGAAGAATTTACTGGGCAAACCGATTTCAAACTACATGAAATTAACCGAGTGTATTTCAGTACTGCATTTGACTTAATAGAACAAGAACGTGCAATGAATTCAAAAATTGAGTCGTTTTTAGAACGTCAAACAGCTATGAGATTAAGTCTTCCAAAAATGGATAGGAATTCAGATGAAAGAAAGGTTATATATGAAATAAACATAGATTATAAATAAATGGGTAATTTTAAAACTAATAATACTTTCAGTCTAACATACTAAAACTTCAAAATGAAACAAAGGAAGTTTTATTAATGGAAACTTCTTTTCTCACCAATGTACTCCAAGCACCTTTAATTATGCTGCTTTGTGCTTACTACTATAAACCATCAACAGAAAGTGCTGGGACTCATGAAAATGGTCATTATATCTTTGCCAATATTGCAAGACGTTTGCAAAAGGCTGATAACGACAAAGAAGAGGAATGTAAGAAGTTTGCTCGGATTTCTTCATTATTCAAATCACAGAAATATCTTCTAAAGCATAGCTATTTAATCAAAAGACAGTATGTAGATTATGTAACAGCTATCGCAATGCGCACGTATTTACATGAAAAAGAATTAACGCGCAGAGCTGTATTTCAATGTATTCTATTACGTCATATTTGGGAAAAAGTATATGGTTCGGATGATGTATATAAAAACTGTGTTAAAGATTTTTTTAAATCAGTCAAACATCAGTATTTCATATTAGAAAAAGTTGATTTGCTTATACTTAGCATTGAGAAATTTTTCTCTAATTACGATTGTTCTACTAATATAGGAGAATCTCGGTTTTTTCTTGACGTAAGTATTTTTATAATATAAACTTATTACAAAGTTTAACAATTTTTATATATTGGATTAGACGTTACTGGCGATTCATAAATGTCAAACAAAATGAAGTTGAAGTCTTCGAAAATAATACAACTGGTTAAAATTTTAGAGATTATCGCTTATTGGTTGTTATAGATATCGTCAAATAAACATTTTTTTGTACAAAATTTAGTAAAAATAAATTTAATAATGGAGAATGATAATGATATTGTAGAGTAACTTTTATTTCAACTTTGCCGCACCTATTTATTGCTTACCTGTACAATATTGTTGAGCACGCTTTCGACACTTCACTCAGGTTTATCCAAGCCTAAACAAATAGTTTTGTTTGGTGTATTATGAAAGAGTATTTCAATATTTTCATTTGTTGATCAAACTTCTAAATTTTTTGGGTAGAGGACTCAGTAACTGTAGAGGACTCGATTTTGTCCATAGTTTGATAAATATCCTCCAAATATGGGTGGAATAATAAAATTGATATATAACCATAATCCCAACAGACCAGAAATTGAATAATTCGTTTGCGAACTAATTTGTGACGAACGAAATATGGTGTATTAGGGACGGCGGCGAACAATTTACTTCCCACCTTATAATAGGTGTCTTTTCAGATATTCTCAATATTAGTTACAGAATGAGAATCGTCTTTGGCAATAATCACAGCAAATGAAAACGTACAACAAATTATGGATAGCTATATGAAACATGCTTCAGTGTGTAGTTTTTGTACCATCAGAAAACTGTTAGCACTACTAGATATTATTATCCTGCTATCAAGACAGCTAAAAAACTGCTATTAGTTTGGAATAAAGTTGATTGCACGCAAGTCAACATACCTGTTTATTGCTTGCAAACCATCACTACTACAACTATTACTGTACATAATCCAGCTAAGGAAAAAAGTGATAAAGAGAAAGGCGATTTTTATTATCTCTCCGAAAAGTCGTAATTGAAAGTTATCGAACTAAAATTCTGAATGAATAGGCATAAAATGTATATATGGGACTCCAGTCTTTGCACATAGAAACCAATTCAAATTTACATAGATGGTAAATGCTAATCTAATCTTAGTTACAGATTAGGTTATGATCTATGATAGCATCCGATTTTCACACAAACATTTATATAAACGAACTTGATAGTCGCCTAATGGTCGAACCATTAATAAAACTGACCATGTGATAGTTAGCTTTAGCTACATTTCTAACCTGCTGTTATAATATACAAGGAACAACGGTCTTGCTACATTTTATACAACACCTGAGTAGACAATCCAAAACAATATTCTCATGGTTTTAAAACTTTTTAACTAACTAATCTAATCTAACTTTGACTAATTTTACAGTCTCAATGTAGGAATACTGACTTAAGTAATATTTAACTCAGTATTAAGAATTAAGTCGCGATATGCACTAGAGTCGATCTTTATATATATATAAACTTTTAGATTGGTAAATTTGGACTTAATCTAGATTCATTCTAGATCTGTCAAATTTTGTTGCCGAATCGAACACTTTTATAATATAATTTAACATTTTTGTAGTTGTATTAGTAGACATTTATATTTTTTATAAATACATATGTCATATTACGAGGGCGGTTTTATAAGTCAGTGACTTTTTGAATAAAATCAATTTTTTTCGACAAATAAATATTTTATTTTTCTACATAATCACATTTTAGTTTGATACATTTAGTCCAGCGTTTTTTTAGTTTTCTTTTTCCCTCCAAATAATAGGTTTTCTCAAAGCTCTCAAAATACGCATTTGTTTCGGCCATTTCTTTAGCGTTTTACATTTTGATCGAGATTTTCCATTCGATAATAAAAATTGCACTATAAGTGAATCTCGATTATAAAATTTGCCCCAGGTTTACCAAAAGAAAACGGCAATAGTTAATAGTTCAAAACTGTGGCTTGTAATTCAACTGTTCGCTGTTTGGTGTTAAAGTGAAGCAAAATAATATTTATTTGAAGACTTCATATCCTACTTATATCAAGACCACTTTTTATTCTTAATGAACAGTACTAATGCTAAATTAGCAAATGCAATATCTGACTTAAACACCTACAGAACAATGTTAATCAAGTCAACTCTGTCTCTTGATGCTGTGTTCCAAACAATTTGCATTCAACTGAAATATTAAATCATTTTCCACTATATCGATCTGTCTCCTTTACAATTAAGTATTTTCTCCTATATTGTTTTAATATTGTATATATTTTTTATGTTTAATGTTTTACTATTAGCCGACGTAATATGCATTTTCTCGTAATATGCGTGCCACTTTCTATGATATATCAAAATGTATCTTACTTTATCATTGATCTTAATGACAATTATTTTTTTATATTAATTTGTGACGCCTCTTATAATGAAAAGATTTAGAAGGTTTCCAATAGCAAAAAAAAGACAGAGACAAACATTTTATTTAATTTATTGAAATTTGCCTGACCGTACAACGCTGTTTCGAGTATTGCCAAGTACTCATCATCAGTGGTCTTAGTGATCAAATACTCAAATTTTCTTTTTTTAATAAGTTTATGCTCCATATATAATTTGTTTAGATTGCAAGTGCCAGGTTTAGAAGTCATACCTGTCAAATTAGAAGCGATGACTAATCTAGTCTTGCTAAAAACGTTATTAAAATGTATAAAACAAGTAAATATATATTTAATAAATGATTTTTGATGTTATAGTTTAAATTAACTTCTTTTATTTTTTGCATTTGAGTAATTTTTGAACATACTTTTACATTTGAAACCCTAAAACTCTCGAAAAGTGACAGTCAATTCTCGGCAAACAAAGTGCAAACAACAAAAATTGAAAACTGAAACTATAATTAATTATGGCGGAGTGGAGTGTATGTCTCCAATTTCAAATTAAGCATAGAACTGCTCAGTATGAAATTTTTACCGCCGACAATATTTTGTCATATCAAAATGTAACACTAGAAGCCACAATTCGTAACCGTCGACAACTGAACTGGACCGACCGACCACACCCGCAAGCGTTGCATTGCACGGCCAACAGCAACCTAGCAACAATGTTGGTGTGCATTGTTAAGCTGAGTTGAGCTCAGTTTCAGTAGCGCAGCAATTTTTATCTCAAATTCATTTGCATCATTGGTAATTGTGATCCCCGTGATGAAGCGAGGCAGCAGAGTAGTAGGTAACATTACTGACTGCCGACAGATACGTCTGCAGCTGTAAAGCATCTAGTATACAAAGTGGACGTGTGTATATAGTGTGTGAATATTCATTTCTGTTGTGATTATTTTCTTATTGTTTATTATTTGTGCCTTGGCTTTGTGCTGCAAGTCATCGCTGTTGCCACTATTAGCATCCCTCGACATTAGCAACAACGCAACATTAGTATAAGAACTTTGTTTCTGTCGTGTCTGTCGTTTGTCGTTTATCGTCTGTTTAGTTTTGTTTTAGTTTATTTGCGAATTCGCTTTCATTTTCATTTGTTAGCAGCTCGAAAAGGGATTTGCAGTTACAAGCGACAACTGCGATGCATACGTTTTGGGTAATACAAAATTTCGGTGTCAAACGAGACGTCGTCTATGTGTAGTCAAACCATGAAAACTTGTATCTGTGGAAGTGTGACCATGGTTACTTTCGCTGGTTTAGGTGCATTCTGCTCTGTGGTTTATTGTTTTTACACACACATTTTTAGAACTGAAATTTGATTCCCATATTATTATTCCTTTTTGCTTTTCTGTAGTTTTAGTTTTTGTTGACATTGTTTACCAAAGTTAATTAAGGGTTTCCAAAACGTAGTAATGGAATCAAAGAAAAAAAAATAAAATAGAAAGTGCAATGAACTTTCTTTTCAGTAAATATTTTCCATACAATTCGATTGCTGTTGTGCGCAAAAACTGTAGAATAACAGGATAAGCAACATATTAAAGCCAATTTTCTTGTCATATGAGTACATTTTTAGCAACATCCACAATGCACGTCTAATAAGGTCACCAGGGATCTTTTGTTATACAAAGAAAATAAAATAATAGTGAGAAAAATATTAAATCCGTAATGTGCTTATCTTTAACATTTTCAACACACAATTCAATTCAATAGGAAAGGATATGTAATCGTTTGCGTCAAATTCAAAGACTTTGGAACGCATATGCCACTTGGATTGACTTGTCGTTTTCATTTGCTATTCAATTCTAATTAATTTTCCTACTTTACACTTGATGGATTTCCGACGAAAGCCAATGAAACTCTTCTTGAATTTAATACTCCAGTAGTGACTGTTGTTGTAGCAGAGCAATAAACTATAATATTAATAAAATTTACGCGTGCCTTTTTAACAAAGGAAGCCAACGAAATTACCGCTTTTATCAGCAGCAGCTGAGCCAAAAGTTATTGTGACAGCGATGGCAGCCAACAAAGAAACCTTGGGCAACACATAATACCGTTGATATCCTTTAAGAGCATAAATTCTAATGAAACTGTCAAGCAAGTAACAACATAAAGAATCTTATGAAAATGTTTTCATTTAAGTGTGAGTAACACGTCAAGACATTATCTACGCCTGTCATTGTTTTTAGATTTCTTTTACGTATTTTATGTAACATTGACCGAAAATACTTAGAAACCCCATTAATTTGCTCAATGTAACATATCTACTCTGCGGGCATTGAAATTCTTGAACTGTTCTATTATGGAATAAAAGCTGTCCAACTAAGCGGAAAATATTGAAAAGAAGGGTATACCTTTTCACCCAAGTAGGAACTGGAAGATTATAAAAATAATGAAAAAATAAAATAAATTGAACACAGCATGGTAGCTTGAGTGCGACATTAGAAAACCTAAAAACACTGACCTATACGTAATACGACTTACTAAAATAGTTTTATGTTATTATTCTAATGATATTTTGAGAATACTAAAAGTGAAGGAAACATTAAATTCGCCCAAAGCAGAATGAAACAAGTTTGGGATCGTATACATTACCTATATTCAAACTAAGCACAAAATAAATTTATAATTACTTTACGATGTATATTACCCTGTCTATCTGTCGGACTGTCTGGGCTAGACTAGAAGACTTTCAGCTTTCACCTATTTAAATTTAATTTAAGAACTTTTCGTAAATTGTAAGTAAAATGAATTAAATTAAAAATGGATAAAATATAAATATGTACAAAACCCTTAAAAGTCACAGTCTGAGACTTGATCCCATTAAAACCACTTTTTAGAAATGAATGAAGAAGATTTCCATAGCAATGTAGAAATTTCATTTCAGTAATCAGAACAGAGAGATGTGAGTAAGAGACTTAATACCTAGCAAACTAAGTTTACCTAATCCAGAGCACGTTTTAGACTCATTCTTTTATGTATATAAATATAAAGCCAAGACACTAAAAAATAGTGATTATGTGGAGTTGCTCATATATGAACGCAAGGTCATAAGAAAAATATGTGGTCATACTCAATGTGCTCTTTTCGGTTTCACTGTAACGCTGCAGGAGAAAAAAATGAAAAAATGCAGAACCAAAACGTCAAAAAGTACATCAAATTCCAATGAACTACGTAATCAGAAAGCCGATTGATTCAGCAGCGAAACAAATTTTTGTCTAAGTTCACATCAAGGTAAGAAAGTTATGCCAAAAATTTATTAATGACTTAGTATTCACCGATTCCAAAAAACTGAAAATTAATGATTGGAGAAGAGAGGCTATGATCAGAGAAACAACGAACGTCGAACCACTGGCAAATTCATACTATGGACAAGAATGGGTTTAAATGGATTTAATAAAACTTATATAAAAGATCTGATAACCGAAGAAGAAATCCAATAACCCCGAAATTCTGTAATCCAGGCTATTATCCTAACAAGGATATCGAATATTTTAAATAAATTCAATAAAACTTACATAAAATATCTGATAAGAAAAAAGGAAACACAAAAACCTTGCTATTCCATAGTCCATTCTTACTTCCTAAAAATGATATGTTTAAATAGATTTAATGAAACACACATGATAAATCTGATAAAGAGAAAAGAAACAAAAAACTTGTTACTTCATATTCCAAACTTATCTATTTATAAAATTAATGGGTAAGCAATTTTTTAACTAACATCAAAAAATTATCAGAATAAATTTTAGCTAAGTGCATATAAGTTCCTAAGTACTTTATAATATAAAATAAGTATCGTTAGAAGCTTATTTTTTTTAACTATTGTTCTTGAACCTCGGTTTTGACGAGAGAAACTAAATTCTTAATATAAGCTATTGTTTTCAATGGAGAGGTTTTCGAATTGTGGTGAATTGCAACAACAAAATTTTATTCTTTTTAATCAAGTAAATTTTTTTATTATTTCAGAACAGATACAATACATATATATTATATATATAATATATAATCTTTTTTACTAATAATAAGTTAACTTTTTTTAATTTTATTAAAGTCTTCATCCTTGCAATGGTAACAAAGCCGATAAAATACGACACTACAGGTGTTCTAAATAACTATGGTTTGCATGTTCAAGAATTCAATAATAATTAGCTGTGAAAAAAATAAATTTATTTTTATTTCGAAACAATAAAATTAAAATGTACAAAAACCCATATAAACTTTATCTATAACATATTTTCCGAAACAATAAAAAACGCATTACGAAACGATTTTATTGACTGACAGCTCTTTTTGTGGATGAAAGCAATAGGCCATTCGACTGTAGGTAATATTGATTTCACTTACCTGAACGCATAACTCAAAGCTGGTTGGCACACATAAAAAGACCATTACAGTGAACACTCAGTGAAAAATTGTTCATGGATAAATTAAAGGAAAAACTATCTAAAATTACATGCTTTCTACTAACAATAAAATAATGCACAAACGAATATATCAACTATCACCGCGATCACTTTTCTTTAAGGTGCATAAAACCACCTGACAAGTTCATTGCATTTTTAAGGTATTCAATCCGACAAGACATATAAATTACTAAACAAAGTATTGCACATCTGTGCATATACAATGGAAAGTAACACTATGTACATACTTACATTAGTATATATGTATCCGTAATTTAATGCATTCTTGTACATAACATAATTAGTTTGCAATTTTATATAGCAGGTTAGTTGAGTAAAATTCGTCGTCAATATGTTACCTACGATGATTGGCTAATGAAGTGAAGTGGAGGTGAGCATATTGTGCTATTGTATTCATAATTAAATCTATTATATAGACAATTGAAACTCACGATGGTAAAAACATAATCCATTATCTGTTAGATTAATGTGAATGATTATAGAAAACATATTTACATATAACAAAAATTATGAATAAATACTTTGTAGCCAATATTTGTCAGAGTTGACCCAGTAGTTTGTAACAGCTGTTTATTCCTGATTCGGGACTTATGTTAGGTTGGTTTGATTGGATTGGCGGTCTCGCACACCAAAGTCCACTCCAGTATAAATAATGACCGCAGATAAAATATTGATTCATACCCTAGATCAAGCGGACCCATGAAATATGTGTGAAAATCACAGTAGCCGGCGCACAGAAAACTTCGAAGAAAATAGTATTTACTAGTACTGATATATTAATAGTAACATTTACTAAAAACGCACCAACCTGACAAGTAAATAAATTTGACTATGTTCCTGTGATAGTTTTATCAGGTCGGTGGAATATGAGGCTTCAAAAATATTAAATCTTCTACTTCTAAAGATAGGCACTGACACATACAATAAAAAACAGTCTTCATAGGTGCAACCGCGACAAAAGTTATAATGGATCAAGCCTTCTTGCATGTTGACATATAAGACGAAACACAATTTCTTCTTTCTCTACAGATTCACAACCACGAGGAAAATTTTTATGGGTGGACTAAGTCTGATTGTATGTTTTCTTAAACAATAAGTGACCTGTCAGGACTAATGCCGTAGTACTGTGTAGGATCCGCTTTAATTGAACCAGTTGTCTAGTACGCCACTACTCTAATTTGGAACAAGTAAACAGGCTGTTTTGTAAGGTTTTAAAAATCACCTGTATCAACCACGGAATTTGATTATAAAAATAAATATATCATAACCGGATGTGTGATATCAAAACGGTGTCTATGTGTTACTTAGACAAAAGAAGAAGAGGAAGAAGACAGAAGAAGAGTTCTGTCGTCATTAACCATGAAATAACTGAAAAATTATAAAAATCTTAATTTATCATAAAAAGTAGATCAATTAAATTTGTTCAATAAAATTTGAACAAAATTTAGTAAAATGTTTCGAAATGAACTTCCTAATAATTTAATTTTATTTTTTAATTATTTTTTAAAAATAAATGTTTCAGTTTCATGAACACTAATTTCTCAATAAAAATCATTAGTGCACTCGATGACAAACAATCCCTAAAAGTCATATTTTATACATCATTTTGGTTCATTTTTCAAAATAATCTGTCAAAAGGATGACAACTACAATAAAAGGTGTTTTTGGATGGAAATACAAAAATGTTGAGTGATTGTTGTTATAATTTATTTTTAAACTATATTTGATATAAACTCTAATAATGATTAATTATTTATTTTAATATTTTTGAAATATTACCAGGGAGCCGATTTTGTGCTTAGGCTAAAGGCAAAAGAACTGCTTCAAGGTTATTTAAGGATAACTAATATTCATTTAATGACTTGCTTGGATCGTCTTATGCACTTTCATCTGTTCACATAAAAGAATCTTCAAATATTTGACTTAATGAAAATGTCAAAAGATATGAAATATAAATTATGGAAATACATAATTTTTTGAAGTAGATCTCTCGGTATACAAAGCAATTAAACAAAAATATTCTTTGTATCTATCAAGATAAATATTTTTTACGAATACAAAATTGATTATTGCATTCCTTCATTGAATTTAATTGTACTCCAACGGAAATCCGTTGAAGAGACTGAAAGAAAATATAATCTAACGATACAATACTAAGATTATATGGCGTAAATCTTTGCTAAAGATCTCCTAATTACTACTGAAATTTGAAAGATATGTAATTTAGTATTGCTTAGATAAATCGCAACTCCATTTCTCTTCAGAGGTTCCAGTCTTTTATTTACACTCTAGCGTTGTTGCCATGATTAAACGCAATACCCTTTTTTCAAAAGGTATTGTCTCATTTTAGCAATTTCTTCTATTGCATTACTTATAAGCAGTAAAAGTTCTTCATATCAAAGTGTCACTAGTCGGGAGTAATTAATAGAGTGTAATACCTCTATCATACACAAAGCAGCATAACGCTTACAATCAATCCCTTCTCCACAAATGTTGAAAGCATATAGGTGGCCATAATCTTTTAAAGAAAGACGGTTTCATAAAATAAAATGTTATTAATTAATTTTTCGTCGTTGCCATTTGTAGTTTAAAGTTCACTCAGTTCATTAGACATCCAAACTTCGAAGTTCTTTTTATAATCACCTTTATATAACTTAATTCTTTCATAAAACATATGTATTCTCTACTTACTGAAGAGATATTTATAGTTATTCAAAATGATACAGTTGTATTTTTAAATGAAAAATTTGTTTAGTAAACTTTTATTAACATTAAAATTTAAACTGTTTTTTTCGTTAACTGAAAAACAAAAAACAAAGTTCTCTAAGAAATAGCCTTAAATCAAAGTTTAATATATACTAATATTCTACGGAAAATTGCTACTGTAAAATAAAATCGTTATGATAAATTTGGTCTATTGAAATTCATTTTAAATGGCTCAAAAATATTATTAAAAACAAACTAAGAGCCGGAAACTCTTATACGCATTTCATGAAAAATCTACTTATTAATAGCATACTTTAGGCACCATTTTAAGTCAATCATCTTATCCGGCATAAATAGTAACATATGACAGCTCAAAGCTTTGAACAATTTACCTTATACTATGATAATCAGAACACCCTTTGAAATAGAAATGCCATCCTTACTTAATGAGAATTATAATTTGAATAATTGTTTAATTGGGATTGTTGAAATTTTTCACAATTTATATTAATTAATTTATATTAATTTTATTTAATACAAATTTACAGTCAAAAATCTTAAAACAAAATCAGTTGTAGTGGGTACTGTTATAGAAGACACTTTTAATAGCATTACAGAAAACATTCATTTGTTTACTGTTTAGCTCGCACTCTCGGAACTCCTAACTTCGGAGTATACAATGGACTAACAATTCTTCGTAGGTTGCGCAGCTTTGTCTCATTTATAAAGAAATATACATGAAAATGGATGTGGCGGCACCACCATGATCTATGATTCACCATGCTATAAAGTCTCTCGCGACCGTAAATGCGGTAGAATTGCGGTGCCATGCGTTTTTAAAAATTTGAAAAATAAAATAAATTAAATGATGAATTATTGTTATGGATTCCGAATATCTATTATTAATATATTGTATAAGCCACTGAAACATTTTCGTCCTTAATAATTTTCAATTATCAAATTATACAAATTAATTCTGGAAATGGGCGGTGACATTTCCTTACCAAGCTTTTGTCATAAATCACATTATATAGTAAAAAAAAAAATTTATATATGTATGTATATTATATATATTGTATATATATTTAATTTTTTTAACATATCTATTTAGTTTTGCCCAAGTGCATATACATATAAAATATTTATCAAAGCATTCAATTAAAATTGCCCCTTTATATTTTTCCTCTTATCTTCAGCAATTTAGTCAATAAGAATTTAAACTATTTAAAAATTTAATTTAATTAAAAACCAGTTAATTTAAAGATAAAGTTTCACCCTTTACACTTTGCTACTGAAATAAGTGCTATTTTCAACAAATTTTCGGAGGGACCCTTGCTTATCCTTTTTTAATTGAATAAATTTACGGCGAACACACGCTGTGCCAAATACGTAACACGAGCCATACGAGGGTCAACAGCACTTAAATGTGAGGGAGAAGTACGATATTTTGGAAAACTATTATTATTAAATAGAAATTGCAAAAAAAAAAAACATTTAAATGTAAACCAAGAAAGTGCAGCATCGATTAGTGCAGAATAGAGCAAGTAGAGCAAACTAGGATAGAGTCCGGAAGTCAAGCGGTACTCTGTTGATTGCTGCCCATTACGAATAGTTTTCATATTCAAACAGACACACCCCAGCAATTTTCAAATGTTTTACAAACAAACAAACAAATATACATAAAATGAAACTAATATAAATGAAAAAATAATAATTTAATTCACAGGGAAAACTGCATTCCAATTTTTGACTTACCATAGTAAATGAATGCAAAATTTACGACAAAATGTTACGCAAAAATAGCAATGAAACAATCGATTTGACGAATGTGGCGAATGTTGAGGTGAACACTTGCGAGGGGGAAATAACGATAGCTGTCTCACTTATTGGAAATATATTGTTAACCAATTCATAAAATGGTTTCGCTTTTCATATCATTTCTGATTTTAAATATTGGCACTTTGTGGTTATCAGAAAATTGCAATTTTCCGCACATGCCGCGTTACAATAAACGCACGAAATCGTCCTGAAAATGCGTCACTCTTATGCCAGCGAAGTATTAGCCTGAAGAGGAGTTGTGCCTTGGCACAAATGCAGTGCGAATATGAAAAATACAGTACTCTCACATACAGCGGAAAGATCCATATGTAAAATTGTGAACATTTTATTATTAAAGTTGAATCGGAAATATATAACCGAATTTGCATGAAAAACGTTTTTAGCATGTTAACTCATGTAAAATTGATACGTGAAAATTATGAGGCAACAAAATGTTGCATTGACAGTTGACAGGAATGCATGACTTTCCAATTTTTAAAATTTGCAATTGAGTTATTTTTTTTCCTTCTGAACGACATAAAAATTATATCAAAGATAAAAGAATAATCTCCACTATAAGTCACTATGTTCATTTTGTTTTTAATTCATCGCCACCATTCCGATTTGGTGTGAAAACCGATTTGACAATAGATTTCGGTAGTATCATCTATGCCGAGTAATTTTTTTTTCTTTACGTTATATACCAATATATCTTATTCTTCAAGAAATCGAGGGTTGAAGTTGCAACAATTTTATATTGTTTACATAAATAAGAACTATTTTCTATTTAGTTTTTAGTTAAGTTTGCCGTCCAAGATGCGGACTTGCGGACTGGTATTACTCTAAATTTAGAGAATTCTGTAATTTAGGAAGTAACTAGAAGGATATTTCTATAACTTGATTATTTAAAGAATTCTCTAATTTAGGAAGTAACTCGAAGGACATTTCTATAAATTGATTATTATTATTGTTACAATAAGAAGCTATATATTAGCGCTTCTCGATCTTTTATATGGCACATCTCTATTATGGGGTTAAATATGCTAATATCTTCCCCACGCAATGTACACAAAAAGTGTCAAGAAAGACAAAATTCAAATTTATCAATTGTGAAACGATGAAAGCCAAATTATTCTTGAGATTTTTTATTAACAAGCTTTTTCTTTTACTACTATATTAGTTGGTAAAATTGGTGAGACTTTCTTGTCATCGGTGTTCCCTTAACATTTAAATTGAGCTTCCTATAAGTACGTATATATTCCTATAAGTACGTATATGTATACATTAACGAAATTACACATTTTCTTCTTTGTGATATTTTTTTAATTTGTTCAAATTCTCCAATAATGCTCATGAGAGATCATTTCTGTCTTTATAATGTTATCAATATGCATATACTTTGCTCGACCCATAAAACGGATATAACCATTAATATATTATTTAAAATTTGTTGACAATTCTTCCCATCATAACGTAATCAATGTAAATATCTTTTGCAGTCCAGAATAGATATATTATAATTTTTCAAACATAGACTTGTGTTATTGTTGTCTTTGGTGACTGTAAATTTATCTGAATGCTATTCTATCTTCTCTGTATCCAAATATTAATACGTTTTAGCCATGGAATCAATTTATATCATGTTAATAACTCCTAAAGATTCTATATAAAATTAGTATGTAAGCTAAGTTAAGCGTCATCGATTTTGAATCGCAGCAAACAAAAGTGGTACTAATATGTAAACAGGTATCATATTAGTAAATGTTAATTAAAAATTAAAGAATCCACTTTCTTACGATTTTACAATCTCAAATACTTCGCGCAGCCTTTATTTCAGGCTATAACATTTTATAGAGTTTTAACATTTTCTGAAGTATTTGAAGACACCAGCAGAGAGCAGCTCAAAAGTCTGAACGATGTGTTTCTAACTTAACACATCTATATTATTATTGACTTTTCTGTACAGATTCTCGGTATAACTTAACATACTATGCCATTCTTTCGCTACAATGATATCTTTTCTATCAAAAAACGATTTTGGAGCATTATATTAAATAATACCTTTTATTATTCTAAAAAAAATTATAGTATATTCAGAATCATTATTTAGAATATGCCAAAAACTGTGTAATAAGTAAGTAGCTGGGACCGGATAAAATAATTTTTGGATTGTTATTTAATATCTGAACAAAATTGGTTCTTAGATATGGCGAAACCAATTTTTTTCATGTTAAATGGTTGGATTTTGTATATCCGAATAATGAGTTTTGTTTTGCATTTTCCAAGGCATAAGTATGCTTCCCATATCAAAAAGATTAGATATTATAGCTTGGTGAACGCTGCCCAAATATTTAGAAAGTATTTTTAAATAAATCAAAATAATTTTAATATCTTTTACTTCATCTAATATGATATTTTTATGATTTTACTTTACTTATTGCTATATTGTGTTTTCTTCGTATTTTATTACAATAAATATTTGCTCTGGTTCAGTTTAGACAGCAATATTTGTGCAATTCTCTACAGTATCAAAACAATAACAACAATAACAATGACAACAACTAGGACATTAACAACAACACGAGGGAACAACAACAAAAACAGCACAATGCAGTGTGTGCAGAATTGGCGTGTGTGTCAATATTGCGAAGATATTTTCATTTGAAAATTCTCAAACAAAACATAACATTTTTTATTATATTCCTCGCAGGGTTGCATTTGTTGCATACGAAGAGCGTAACAAATTCATTTATTAACTGCTTAACACCCGTAACATATCCTCACGCTAACAAACGCAAATTCTTCAATAAATTCATGAAATGTCCTTAAACTGCCGAAGCTCAAAGCGGGCGGTGTTAATAAAATGGAAAATAAATTGTGAAATTACATGTGGAGACGAAAGTGTAGAGATACGGATATCAAGATACAAATATCAGGCTACCGATATCAAAATGCAAGACAGCATTTATGCATGTGACTAAGGAATATGCGATTACGTGCACGCATCCTGTACACTCGCTTCTTATAACATACGAGTACGAATGGAAACTACTTATGTGCTCCTCCTTGATAACGACTACGTATCTCTGCAATTGTATCTTGTAGCTTGCGAGTAGATCAGACCTGCAAACCCTAAAATGCAGCAGCTATCATTGTTCAATGGCAAGTGCGATTAATCACGCGCCAGTATAGCACACAGCATACAAACGCATACACGCATACAAACTGAATGCTCCTAAGAGTAACGAGTAGTTGTAGCGTCCTGTCTGTCTATAAGTGATTTATATATCATCCGTTATTGTTGCAGTTGTTTCTGTTATATTTGATGATGATGTTGTTGTTGTGCTGTTGTTGGTGTTGTAGGTGTTGTTGCTGCTATTGTTGTTGTTTTATTTGTAATTGCTTGTGTTACATTGTTAACTGCAATTTTGCGTTTGTTATGCTGTGAGTGTGTAAGGATGTGTGCTGCGGTACGAGTGAAACCATTTCGCAAAGATTTGCTAGTGATTTTAATTTGGCAGATTAAGGGGGAGTGATATCAGCCACAGAGGTTTGAAATCGTGTATTCTAACGGTCATTTAGGATTGTTTTTTTTTTTGGAATTCGGCATGTTCATCTGCAAATTGCAGCAATTTTTCACACCATTTCTTATCTTCTCTTAAATGCTTTTGCTCCACTCGTTCAGTTGCTGGTAAATTAATATTTCTTTCTCATGTGTTAAATTGATTTGACAGAAAATCTGAAGATTAAAAGTTTCAGTAATTTAATAAATTTATAGCTTTCAACATTCTGGATTATCGATTAAGAAGGTTCTTAATATTATGGGTTGTAAAGAATTCGAAACTTTATTGTAATTAAAATGGATTCACAATTACTATTCTATAACAATTCAAATAAATATAGTAATTCTGTTAAAGTCTTCAATTCAAATCAGTTCGTTAGTATTTGTTTAATTTCTAATTCAAATGCTTAATTTGTAGAGTTTCTCATTTTTTGCAGTAGGTTATAATATTCATTCATTTTTTTTTTTTCAAGTTAATTTTAACTTCCTCTATCTCAACAATCCACCTTCTTCTACAGCGTGGTTGCATCTTGAAATATTCTGTTGTTTAAGCTGATTTCTTGCAAAGCTTATCTCTAGAAGGATTTGTTCCAATTTGTTCTCTATAATAACAATCCATTCCTTAAATATTATGCATTGAAGAGTAATGAGTTTTTTCCATAAGTTCCATAAATTAACTAAAAATGGGAAACAAATCATAGCAGTCATAGGTAATGGTACACAGTATCTTATTGAATTATTTAAAAAACATATGGGTGTACAATTTGTTTCAGTTAAATATACCACTATACCGCAGAAGATTTCAAAATGACTTCCCAAATGTGATTAATCCCTTTGGTTTTGAATATTTCCGAGGGAAGGCATGTCTGTCGTAAGAGGCGACTAAAATCGCGACCCTATTCAGATACTGTTTGGACTGCGAATGATAGTAAGTTAGTGTCTCCACTTGCCGCACTCGATCGGAGGTGTAAATCTGGTACTATGGGGGTCAGGTGCTCACAGCTTCAGCTTTCCTAACCAACTGAGATTGGCAGTGTCGTGGTGGCCGTGGTTAATACTTAAACTTTTGCGAGAAGAATGATGTTATTTGACTTTCAACCGGCGTGGAGTTGTGTATTCGTACCGGATGCTGTAAATCAGCAGTGGAAGGATGGACCTCGTCCATACCGAGTGGAAAGTTAGGTTTGTCTGTCCGAAATAGGTTTTTCGGAATAGCTAGCTTACCATAAAAATTGTGTTAAACAATAGGGCTATTATATAGGGCCTAAATGAGGCACGTTTTCCCTTAACATATTTTCTCACTGACATCTATCATCCATTATACAAATGATTTCTGCATCATATGTGGGAAGTCAATAAACTTAAAATATATGAAACTTAAGAATAGATCCACGATGGGCATATCCTGAACTTGCAAGCGAAATACTGATAGAAATTGAATTTGAATTCACATGTTGAATAAAATGAATTATGGAATATAGAAAAATATTATCAGATTTGATGCCTTGCTAACTCGGTATTCATTAACTTAATAACTCCATCATTTCATAAAAACAAATTATACGCAAACAAACTAACTTATGGAGTAGTAGTAGAAAATGTTTTGTGCTGCTAATATACATGTTGCTCGAAACAAGTGTATAATAAATGTATATATACAATACTTATATACAAAACAATATTGTTGAAACCATTCAGCATGTATATAAACATAATCATCCAACTGAAACATACTCATGTTGCTAGCATTAATATTCCAATTGGAAGTTCGAAAAAATAATTTTCTCACTCATTCAAATGAAAAACCAGTTTGTTATTATTGTTTTGTTGCGGCTTTATTATTAAATTGAGTTCTCAAGCAACAATGTTGATAATAAAATGAAAATTCTTATACACTGTATTGGAATAGCAAGTCATAGCAATTGTGAGAGCATGAGGCGGCAAAATATTCTGTACACACACCTGTTGATTGTTGCTAAGCAGGAAGTTAATTATTGGACACATTGTAAAAGCGAAAGAAGTGAATGCGTTGAAGTTCTTTTATAAAAAATTCCGGATATAGAGGAACAGTGGATATTCTAAAATTAAATTGATACTTAATGATATATAATAAATAGGTATCAATGATTTTTAATTTTTTTTTTATTAAATCATGGGAAGTGAAGTTTGAAAATTGCGTTATTTTTATGATAATGTTGTCGAATACATAGTTGTTAATTATGAAAAGTCATGAAAAGTCATGAATGCTTTTGAAATCATAATTTATGTAATTGTGTCGCTAAACTAGTGTGATTATCAGACAATAAAACAGCCAATGAACTTTAAAGGTAATACGATACAATGACTCATAGAATGTTAAGTGTGTTCGAAGAATGAGATTCAGTTTCAATACTAATAGCATTGCATCAGAAGAAATCATTTGGATTGTTAAATTCCTTCCACTTCGTCCTCATTTACCTATGGGCCAACTCAGTTTCGATATTTTTGGACATTTATGCGGCATTCAAATGATTTTTTTATATTCGTGTGAATTGTAAAGCCTGGGAATAATATATTTTAAATAGAGATGCTTTAAATGGTAAATTTGGAAAGTTTTATTATCTTTAATGCTCTTATGACATAAAACTTTTTTCTTAGGAGTGATTAAAACTGAATTCATTAAAACTGAATTCAGTTGAAATAAGAAAACAATACACTATAGATATCTATGGTCTATATATATTAATTAGTGCGTATTGATATTCATATAATACGAAATTTAAATGAATTTATAAAAAAGCTGCATACTAAAAAATGTTTATATAATTTCATGCTTATGAAAAAAATAAATTATTGATTTAAATGATTCATATAAAAATATTTAAAAATTTGTTGTATTTGGTTACTGTCATACTTCAGACGCACTCCTTTAAATCAGATTATTTATATTTAAGGGAAGCATTTTTAAAACAAATTTTATAGCATTTCTCCACTATAAATTATATTATTTATATTTAATGGAAATTTAACAAATGTTTAAATATTTTCCCACTACATATCATTTCTGTATTATATTATTATTATTATTAAATAATAGGCTATGAATGCACCTCGACCAAAAAGATCTATTGTGCGCCTAAAGACCCAACTAAAATAATTCTAGTCTATTTATAAATCCCGTAATTGCTGTGGGTTTAATTTTACCTATTTGATTAGAGGCTAAGATTCCGCTTCCAAGGTAGTCGAGTCTATGTCTTGCCACCGTTTGGTAGTTGCATAGAATACGTTCTGATGTTTACTTCTTCTCATGACAGAATCGACAGGAATTACTTTCTACCGCATCTATTATCGTTATGTAGTAATTAATTCTATAGTGTCCTGTAAGAAATTCAGTGCAGATTTTAATATAGTTTCTGCTAAGGTCTGTGTTATATATACATTGTGACCGAAAAGTTTCCGGAAATTTTAAATAAAACGCAAAATTCTTAATCTTCATCAATATTTATTTTATCTCCTTCAAAATATGCTCCATTAGAAGCGATACACAAATGCCAACGTTTCTTCCAATCATCAAAACATTTTTTATAGGCGCTTTCCGGTATGGCTTTGAGTTCCCTCTGCGAATTCTGTTTTACGTCTTCTATGGATTCAAAACGCGTTCCTCTGAGTGGTAATTTGAGGTTGGGAAACAGGAAAAAGTCACACGGTGCAAGATCAGGTGAATACGGTGGCTGTTCGATGGTATTTATTGAATGTTTGGCCTTAAAATCGTTGATAATGTTGAACAAATTGAGGTGAATCGGAACAAGCCGGGCGTTGACACGTCGCATACACAAATTGTCCACCAAAATCAAACGAGCCATCTCACGACCGATGCCTAGCTCTCGTGCTATCTCTCTAACACTCACATGAGGATTTTTGAACACGATTTCCTTTGCCTTTTCAATGTTTTCGTCGGTGGTAGAGGTCGAAGGTCGTCCAGAACGCGGCATGTCTTCGACGGTCGTACGACAGTCCTGAAAGGCTTTGTACCACTCATAAACTTGAGTTTTCGATAAAACTGATTCCCCATAAGCCTTTTGTAGCATTCGCAACGATTCTGCACACGAAATTTCGTTCGAAAAACAAAATTTGATGCAAACTCTTTGTTCAATATTTTTTTCCATTGTTTTTTTCGCAACGCACTACTGAGGTGAACTGGTTTCAACAGCTGCCGTAAACGAACTGTCCGACAGATCGCGCTCATTTTTGGCATAGTAATTAAGGACAGTGCTGCCAAACTACATAAACTTAAAATATCGAAAAATATACAGCGCGCGAATTTTAAATGAGAATTTCCGAAAACTTTTCGGTCACAATGTATGTATCTGATTTATACATATATATCTTGAAATATAATAAAATCTAATTTGCGCAACAAGTTGCAGTATTTCTTTATGTATCTTAGCAATTCTGTGATTAGCTTAATATGGACAATAATGCATATAAACTAAATTCAGCAACAATAGTTGCATAATTATTGTATATATGCTTTATGCATCTCAACATTATTTTCATCAACATAATTTGAACATAAATTAATGTTTATGAACTAAATTCGGCAACATAACAATTTTATTATACATATTTCCACATAATTTTGAAATTTTGAAATGTTTTATAGAAAAGAGATCAACATCTGATAATTAATTTTTTTACTATTTGTATCTTTGTATATCATTGTTATATACATATATAGATATTTATATATATGTATTTTAAATTGTTTAAAATTTAATGTATATATAAAATTTTAAGCAATTTAAAATTTTAAATCCACTGCTTATCTTCATAGCTTTAAATGTTGAGGACTTATATATACAATTTATTTATATCAACAATTTTTTGTCAACATATATTAACACAATGAAAATCAAGTTATAACCATGTTTATATTCACTTTCATTCAACATTATTTATATTGTATCAACATATGACTAACAACACAGCAACGTTGCAATAAAAAGTCACCATAGCAACATTTCATGTTGCTCACAACAATTCTGTAACAAGAAGTCAACAAAACAACATATCATGTTGCTAACTTCAATTTTTTCATAAAAACTCAACAAGACAACATGCTATGTTGCTAGCAACACAACCATCAACATTTTATACAACATTTACTACACATATTTGTGTTGCGTGTGCCTACACAAACGAAATACTCAACATCGAAATTTTTGTATATTCAGTTTTAACGTAAGCAGCGTAGCGTGCAGTACACAGCGCGGCAATTGAGTGGATTGCATTGAAAGATATTAAAACCGTTAAAAGTTACTCACACAGACGCACAGACAAAGCCAACGGTCGGTGGCATTTTAGCCGTTTGCTTGTCGAAACGTGTTTAGTATATTTTCAAATACGAACGCGTCGAGTTCGAGTGAATTTCAATTTGACGTCAGCGACGTGCGGTAAAAAGTCAAGATTAATTTTTATTAAAAAAACAATTACTTTTATAAATTTAAATAAAATTATGAAAATAAATACTTAAAAAAGTATTTTATTGAATTTTTAATGGTTTTAAAATAAATTACGATAACAAAAAACAAATAAATTTTACTACTTTCGCTTAAAAATAAAGAAAACAAAGTGCTTAAAAGATTTTTAGTGGAATTTTACTGAATTTATTCACAGTTTGGCTAAAAGCTAAAATACCAAAAGGAAAAACAAATTTACAAAAAAAATTCAAAAAAAACTGTGGCAGTGTGTCACGCTTGGAATTTTTCACGTGCTGAATTCATTGGTTAGTGTTTGTTTTGTCTGAGTTTCAAATAATTTTTATTTATTTATTTTTTATAAAATATTGCATACAAAAAAAAATAAACGATAACAAAATCCACAATAATAAAGCAGAGCAGCTGTAAGTTGATTTCTGTTTGTTTGTGTTTGTGAGTTATTTTTGCATAAAAACTTGGCTTTTTCAATGCAACTTGAGCCGTTTTTTAGTTGCTCAAATGTGGCTGAGTTTGTTGTTAACAACACAAATCAACAACAAAAATGTATAAAAATTATTAATAAATACAAAAAAAATTATCAGGAACTAATAAAAATACTAGATTTTATTTTGTAGTAAAAAATAACTCTTGAATAATAAAAAATTTAATAGTGATTTTTTTTATTATTTTATTTTTTTAATTTATTATTTAAAAATATTTTCTTTAAAAACATTCCAATGTAGGCGAAATGACGGACTTTGTTTTTTTTTGGACACTATCCAGTAGAAAATATTATAAATATATTATTAATATTTTATTAAAATGAATCGAAGTGTCGAATCCATCTCATAATATTAAAATATTGTTGAATAGTAAATAAAATATTTATTATAATTATTAATAATATAATTAAAAAATTTTAATATTATTTTATTTTTTATATATGTTGTATGATTACAATATTATTCCATTACAATTCTTTTATTTTTATTAATACCTTTACTAAGATATTTTGTATATTATTATTATTTTTGTTTATATATATATATAATTAATATTAATTTTTTATGTAATTAATTTATCTCCCAAACTTATTTTAAATTTCCTACTGTATTAATATTACTTTTATATTTTCCACGATTTTTTTTTTGCATTATTTATTTACAAATATTATTGCTATATTTTAATTATTATTTTATTTTTATCTTGTTGTTACTTCTTTAATATTTTTAGTTTATTATTTAAACAATAATATTTCATTATTATTTCAATAGGCTAGTAAACAATTTCTTATATTTCAGTTTTTTCTACAACCAAAACTAATTTGTTATTAATTTATTTCTAGTTAGTTATTCACAAATATTATTGATATATTATTATTAATGAGTTTTATTAATTCTTTTATAATCAATTTTATTTTATCACAATTTTAATAAGCAATTATTTTTTTTGTATTTGTAAGTTTATATTTTGTTACCAAAATGAATGTTATTTATTTAAAAAATTATAACTAAACTTTTATTATTATATTTTTAATGCTTTCTCATTATTTTTTTTGTACTTTTTTATTTTTTTATTATTTCTTTGTTAATATTTTAATGAGCTTTTAATTATTTATCATTTTTTAGTTTTATTTTTATAACCAATACTAACTGGTTAGTTATTGTTTTATTTCAAGTTATTTATTTATAAGAATTGTTAGAATATGTTTATAATTATTTTATTAATATTTCGTTATTTTTTTTAACTTTCTTATTTTAATTGTCACTTAAGAACTTTTTCAATAAGCTTTTCAGTTATTTTTTATTTCTTATTTGTTATTCAGTCTTTTATTATTTTAGTTTTAGTAATTTATTAAAAAATTAGTGCTATATTTTTATTATTATTTTAGCATATTTTTTTCATTATTTTTAAATTTTTTTTATTTTTAGTTTATTATTACTTAATAGCTGATGGTAAAATATTTTTTATTTATATTTTAGTAAAATATTTAATAACAACTATTTTATAGTTGTTATTTTATATCCATAAATAATAAGTTATTTTAAATCAATAAATTAATCAAGTTATTAAATAAATAAATAATTATTTAATTGCAAGTTTTTTTTTTTTAAATTAAAGTGCTGAAATGACGTTAGTATTAATGTAATTAATTAAAAGTTCAATAAATTTAAATAAATGAAATTTTTGCTAATTTATTTAAATTTATTTTTAAGTGTTTGACTTAAATGCATGAATTAAATTTTTTTTTTTTTTACATAAATTTTTATTCTGAGAATTTCATAAGTGGGTGTAAAATGATAGGCGTCTAAATTATTTAGTTCGATTCACTGCAGTTTGATTCTTGGAATTAATTATTCTTTCTATTGAATAACAAATAGCAAATAACAAATAAATTATAAATTTTTCTGTAGTTTTAGAATCTAATAAATTCTTAAAAAAAATAACCGTTCCAAACATTAATAAATTTTCAAAATTTTTAGCTCTAATTAATTTTTTCCAAAACGCTATGACTAGCAATCTTAAAATGATTTTGCTTAATAATTCTTTCAATTTAATAATTATTTTTCTTAGTATTAGCTTTACTAAGTATTAGCGTATAGTTCGCAAAAGATTACCATATTACAACATATTGTAACATATATGTACATATATAGTACAGTAGAGATTATTAATGCTATTTTATCCAGACTAGCAAAAGCAAAATTCTATATCTCTCAATGTTTTCATTAAATATATATATATTTTTGAAGCTTAGTTTATTTATAAACATATATAAAAAATATAGTAACAAAACTTTTGTGTAATTCCGATACCTCCCTTTAACTGCCTAAGAGAGAAATAACCTGTCAGAATAATTTATTGAAAAACACAAAAAGATATGTATGTAGTTAACAGAAATATAGACTATCAATGCTATCTTTTGCTATCTTTTGTACCACAAATGATCCTAAAACTGTTTTTTTTCCTTGAAGGGAAGATAATTGAGAACGGTACTATACAATTAAGAACAGTTCATGTAAATGCATTTTTATCTTAAGAAATTTATCTAACCCAAAAATTTATTCACCATTATTAATTCTCAAAAATTAATCCAGTGTGTCTAGAGCATCACTGTAAGTTAAAAAGGACAAATAATATAATTTTAGGACATTGTAGAGTTATTAAATGAAATGAAAAAGCATATTCATAGTTTAGTTTAAAAATGTTTCTAGAGAACCTCTACATAAACATTTCAAATGTTAAAATTTCGTTGGTATTTCTCACAAATGTTTAATTTTTTTAATTAATATAAGATAATATGTTTCAATGTTTTTCGTTCTATAGTTTCGTTTTTTAAAAAAAGTTGTATCTTCTAAATCATATTTTATATTTTTTATAAAATAATAATATATATATATATATATATATATATTTATATATGTAGCAATATGATATACGTACTATCGAATCTTAACGTTCTTTAATATCTCATTAGGGAAGAATTTTTGGCAACCTTTTTCAAAGTTTACATGTCATGGTAACATGATAAATCTATTAAAACATTTATTTAGTATTAAAATGTCCGAAATTGCTCTTTGAATATTCTCGCGAACTTTCTCTCTATTCTCTTTACCATATCGGCTGTTACTTTGGAGGCACGGTTGCCACTTATGGTACTTTAGTACCAAAATTGGTACTTTTTTTTCCGTTTGGTACTCTGGTACTCATGTTCAAAAAATGGTACATTTTCGGCGACCCAACTTTATTGTGGATATTGTATTGTTTTATACTTTTTGTACATTTTATATAAATTGTATTTTCTTATAAAAAGACAATAGAAAAATTTTGGACCTTTTTTTACAGAAATGGTACCTTTTTAAACCAATTTTGGTACAGAAAAAAATTTTCAAGTGGCAACCGTGTTTGGAGGTCTCATTTTATAGTTGCATGTCCAATTAAATTTTCATCTTTTAATTAAATCGTCTCTTAATATGTTTTCTGCTGTAGCTCTTCATTTGATATCGTTCTGAGCCAGCAATTATTCAATAAAATTTTTAGGACTCATTTGTTAAATCTACGGATTTATATTCAGATATTTCAGTTGTTGATCTTAAATCATTTACTGCTAAGATATTACTCTTGTTAATATTAATTTGCTGCCCGATATTAGCTGGTACGGTTGCTAGATTGTTTCATATGCTCTTTATTGCATGCAAGCAGGACAATATGACGATGATGGCAAATAGTAATGGGGCTAATACAAAATCCTACTTAATAATACTTTGACATTGGAAAGATTTGCTTACTTGGATTTAGTGTACAAAACATGATATACAATCCATATATTAAAGCTTATTAATGGTTGGTTGTTGCAGTGGCAGGTCATTAGATAACTCCCATCTATCTTAATTAGCGATTTTTCGCTGTTTTGTTACCACATTCTTCGCAAGAACTCCTAGTATAGAAAAGTAGATACTAAATCCATCACGTCAAATTCAGATTATATAATAAGTACTTTATAAAGTACTTTATAAAGTAGTTTGCTAATACTTATAATTTTTTTTGCACTACTTCCGCTTCTAAACCACAAAATACTTCGTAACTTTCATATACATATATGAAAAATAATTTTATACTATGACTTATTTTGTTGGAAAAAAAGATGTTTAAAATTTTTATTTTAAAACCACATTTTAAGGATGCCAAATAATTTCTTATCAGAATGAGTAAACGTAAACGTCTATAAATAATTATTAAATCAGTAAACAAGTTTACAATTTTTAATTTCTTCACATTTCTAAAAGTATTATTTAGTATTTAGCTAATTTTATTTTAATATTAAATAAATTTTATTGCATTAAAACAATTTTGCAATTTTTATAATTACACTTATTTTTTATTAAAATAAGTTAAAATGATTTTTACAGTCCATTTTGATTAAAGAAACTAAATTCTTAATATAATCTGTTATTTTCGATGGACATGTTTTTATCGAACAACAATTACAACAACAAACATTTTTTTATTATTTTTAATTCAAAAATTCAATTAAAAAAAATTATAACGTAAGATATACAAAAATATACAAACTTTAAATTGTTATTAAAAACCTAATTTTCTCCAACCTTGATCTGGGCCAGGAGAAGATCACTGGATCGAAAACTATTCTCCCCATCTGACATTTGGAGATCCTTAATGGTCGACATTTTGGTCTTCATTGGGAAGACGGAATGTCTTATGTTCGGTTAGGGTCTGCTGCAGCACAAAATATCAATCATGGTCAACCTAAATAATTCATATTCAATATAAAACTAAAACTGCATTTAATAGATAGTTTTCGAAATGTAGTGAACTACAACCACAAAAATTATTTTTATATTATTTTAATTAATGTAGTTTTGAAACACATTAATTTATATTAATAATAATCACTACTGTTATATTGACGTTAAAATCAAACTCTTTCTTAACTCAAAAATTAAAACTTTAATTTATTCTTAAATATTGCAATATTTTTGTCTTGAAATTTTTGTTTTCATATCTTTCCCACAATGAATAATCATACCATTTGGAAGCACAAAGCAACCAGTTAGAGATAAAAAAGCTAAGCAATTTTATGAATAATTCTACTCAAACTGAGTCATTTATACATACGAAGAACCTTGACCAGTTTACCGCCAGTAAAGCGAATAAACCTAAATGCTAATAACTTGGCTACAAAAACAGTAGCTTTGCTCTGAAAGTGAAATAGGCAAAAAAAAAACGAGCAATGTTTCGCTACAGAATGAAAAATTTCAAGAACTCTTGCTTAGTGTTTACTAACTACTAGATTGCTAAAATGCGGATAAAAAAAAAGCAAACATATTTGATTAACTTTAATACTGAATTTCCAATAACTTCAAAGATATACGCAGATAAAAATGTGCTACAACTTCAGCTGAAAGATACAAGTAACGACTTTATCGTCGTCGTAACGTAGATACTTTTCGTCTTCAAACAATTTTTACCTGTTCTGACGCGAAAGGCGAGGCATACAGAGCACAAAAAAGCAACAGTGTATCTGTGAGCACGTTAGCCAACACATATGGCAGTACAACATACAAATGAGTTAAGTTTTTTATTAAAGTTACAGAGATACACACACACAAAACCTATATCTTTAGGTGCTAGCAATCGCATACGTCTGTCTCGTCGTCTGAACGCGGTAAATAAAGACCAAATAAAGTAAAATAACAAAAAAAATTGGTAAAAAAATTACAAATTCACGTTGAAAAATAAACAATAAATTTATGAGCAAATTGCGATAAGCGCACAGTTTAACTGAGTTTGTATTATTGTTTGATAAAATCACAAATAAATAAAAATCAAACAAAACACAATATAAGATAATATATACAATACTATCTAAGCTATCTTTTGCATTTCGTTAGGTTGCGATCGCTCTGGCACACAACAAGTGCAAACTGAATATTTAGTAAAAATTCGAAAAAAAATAATTCAAAAATTTATACAAAAAAGGAATATTAAAAAAAAAAAAAATTACCAACTAAATTATAAATTCTTGCAGCATAAATTTCACACAATTTTTGTATATATCTTTGCTTTTTTGTTTTTTTTTTTTGTATCTGTTACCATAGTTTTCCATTTTTGGTGCTGTCTTCTTGCATTTACTGAGAATTTTTTTAAGGAAAAAATATTATTCTTTAATATTTTATTTCTTTTTATGCTTTAACATAAAACATGCCTGAAACGTGTTTAACGTGTCCGTCAATTTCCGTTAACAACACCTGAAAAACGACAGCTTGCAGTAATCATTGAAGTAAAAATAAATACAAAATAATCTAAGAATATCTACGAGTAACTGCAGCGGCAATTTAAAGTTTAAATTTTTCTCATAAGTCAGTTACTCAGTCATATGCAAATAAATTCAATAGATATACGTATCGACAAAAAGTTACGAAATAAAAATTGCGATATAAAAAATATGTTATTTGCCTAATATGTAGAAAAAATTCAATATGAAAATATTTATCCGCGCTCACATACCATGCACTATCTAAAATTTGCTTCTGCATTTTATTTATTTTTACCCTAAATTCATTGCATTCAACTTACTCAATTAACTGAAGTGTGACGTTTGCAAGTGTATCTGCGCTTTTTTATTATTTAAATTTTCTGTTTTATTTTTTTTTTCGTCGATACAGAGTGTACTGTTTCCTATCACTAAACCAATTTTGCAATTTATGTTTTTAACTTTTTATTTACTTTAGTTTTTCATTCATGACTTCATGTGTTTACATTATAGTAATAAAGTTTTTTTTTTTTTCTCTTTTCATACATTTTGCAATGAGATACTTTTTTCTCATAATGCATTAATTGCAAAAATATTTGATCAGTACAGAGTTGAATTGAATTAGTGATTCAATTAATGAATGAACACTGAACACTGAACAGGTAGCAACTCAATTAATTCATTTTTATTTATTAGTGTTTATTTTTATTTTATAGTACAAATTTATAATTTTTATATTTTTTTCTTTAATTTATTTCAATATTTTTAAATTTAAATGAATGAATGAATTCTGAACATTGAACCCATAGTAGGTCCATTAATATGTTTTTATTTTGTTATAGTTCTTTTTATCTAATTTTTTTTATAGTCTTTATAATTTTTATATATTTTTATATTGTATGCATTTTAATATTATAAGAATTAAATGATTGATTTAATGAATTAATAAGTAAACACTAAAGACTAAATAAGTAGCAACTCAATTAATATATTTTTATATCTTTCCTTTTATATTTTTATTTTGAATTTATTTCAATATTGTAAAAATTAAATAATTGAATTAAAGAATGAATACTCAAAATTAGACATTGAACAGACAACAGCTCTATTAATATGTTTTTATTTTTTATCCTTTTTTTTATTAAGTTTTATTTTATAGTATTAATAATTCTAATATATTTTTATTTTGTATTCATTTTAATATTATAAAAATTACAAATTATTTAATTCATACTGATAAATACTGAACAGGTTGTAGTTTATATATTTTTAATTTTTATTTTATATTATAAATAATTTTTATATTTTTATTTTTAATTTATTTAAATACTATAAAAATTAAATTATTGAATTAATGAATGAGTACTGAACATTGAACACAGATCCCAGCTCAATTAATATGTTTTCATTTTTACATACTTTTTTATTTTATAGTATTAATTATTTTTATTTTTTACGGATTTTAATATTATAGAAATGAAAGAATTTTATTAATGAATGAACCATGAACGCTGAACACTGAATAGGTAACAATTTAATTAATTATTTTTTTTTATAGTTTTACATTTTATTTATTTTAATTTGAAATCAGTATATATGAATTTTATATTTTTATTTTATTTTAATATTATAAAAATTAAATGATTGAATTAATGAATGAATTCTGAACATTGAACTGATAGCAGCTCCATTAATATTTTTTTATTTTGTTGTAGTTACATTTATTTATATATATTTTATAGTATTAATAGTTTTTATAAATATTTATTTTGTATGCATTTTAATATTATAAAAATTAAATGATTGATTTAATTAATAAGTACTAAACAGTGAACAAATAGCACTCAATTGATTTATTTTTGTAGTTATTATTTTTTATTTTATAATATTTTTTTGTTTATTTTTGTTTTATTTTTTAGTTTATTTAAATATTATAGCATATATTATTTTTTTTATATTTTTTTAAAATAAAATTATTAAATATTAATCAATTTATATATTTAAATTCATTATTTATTAATGATAATTATAAGTTACTTAATTTAAAATCATTTGTTGTAATATCATTTTTACATATGATTTTCTTATTCATTGTTATTTAATTTGTTATTTTATTTTATATAAATAATAAATGCATTTTATGGTAATTTGATGTATTACTATATATATTATATTGTATTTCTTATTTATGTGCGACTTTGTGAATTTCAAAATTTTATTAATGATAATTACAGCTTTCTTGATTCATTTTGTTTATGATTATTTCTTTTGTTTTATATCATTTTTACTACTGATTTTCTTTTTCATTGTAATTTAATTAAATTTTTAATTTATTTAGTACAAATAATAAATGTATTTTAATTTTAAAAGTGATATATTACTTCACTGCATATTGTTTTTATTATTTATATGTGATTTTTATTTAATCAAAATCTTTTATTGTTATTATATTATTAAAGATATAATCATTTGTTTAGTTTTTTATATCAGCTGTTACAATTGAATTATTTGTATAATTTTTTATTAATTTTATTTCAGTATATTTATAACATTTATTTTTTTTTAATTTTATTGTTAATATGGGAATCCCTAACGATACAGTCTTAGCATAGGTACACTTTGATTTGAAACCCACAGCGGTACTATGGGAATACTACTTCTTATTCTTATATATTTCCAATAAACTATCTGAGTTCAGTTATGAATTTTTTTTAACTTTTGTTAGATCAACCATACCTAGTTCTTCTAATTCCTTAAAAAAGATATTTGTCACGAAATAAACTCTTTACCCATAGAAAGCTGTGTAGTTTCATACTAAATTTTAGTTTACATCCTCCATAATCTCATCATCATAACGTCTACATAGTTCTCTGCAGGGGTGGTGAATTTAGACGCCGTTATATTATTGTTTTATTACGACATGTTCTGTATAATATTTGATCGTATAAGCTTAGCCTATGCACAGAGAGTTTGTACAAAAGTTTATTTCGAGAGTTATATCTCAGTTCAGCTATCGATTTATTTGTTTCATTGTTTATGGTTCTACGCCAAGAATTGCGTGGTCGTCCTTGAGTTCTACTTTCTTGTGGATTCTAGGTTAGTACCGCATGTGCTACGTCATTTGTGCTTTTGCGTAACGTGTGTCCAATCCAGCTATATTTTCGTTGTTGAATTTCTTTCTCAAGGAACTCCTGCAAAGTTGCACGAGACGCCGTTATACCCATCTATAATGACCTAAATGTCATATATGAATACGAGTAGCATAACACAACCTCGTGTTAAAGTTTGAAGAGTATTATTGTTTACTGATATATTTTTAGTCATAATTGCCTTGATGAGTGGCACGTTTGTTTTACCAACCAACTAGTAATATTATTCGCCTTTGCAGTATTGAACTTTTTTTCATTACATATAAGTTTTTATTAAAATCAATATGCCCATTTAAAATTTCATTTTTTTCGATAGATAAAATTAAAAATTTTGAAAGTTACTTACGATACATAAAAATTTTCAGCTAAACAGTTTTTTTTAGTTTGAATATTATATTTATATGAATTGCAATTTTGTGTACATTAGTGCACAAATTAATATAAAAATAAGTTTTTTAAGTGTAAACCAAAGTACTTAAAAGTGTATATCATATTTTTAATTATACGAAATATTATAGAATTTATATTCATATTATTCAAATTTATAAGTGGACACTTTTATTGTAATAAGTATCTTTATTATGCAAAAATATTTCTATATACTTATTATATGTTTAAATATGTGAGAGCGTAGATATCTGCATAAAATATTTGATTTAATTTTGTTGCATCTCAGCTATAATATATGTAGTAATGCCAAAGCATTGAGTTCATATTAAACTTTTAGAACGTCAAAAACATTAATCAATTCCATGAGTCAAAGTTGCTTGCACAAATTTTAATTGAAATCGTGCGCTCAAATGCAACTTACAGTTTAGATAGCAACAAACAAACTTCATTGCTTTCCGACAGATACGAAATGCTTCAATGTAACTATAAATACAATTTAACATTTCGGAAACTGACTAAAGGATTTGTCATTAACAATTTCACACAGGAAGGCTAAGTTAACTTCCTAACATTTTTCTCGACTGTCAAGTGCTGACAATTTCATTTGCAGGATTTACACAAATTCAAGCTTTTAAATTATTTTATATATCTTATATTGAATTATAAACTTGAAGTTAATTGTAATTGAAATTCAATTAAGTTTATCAAATAGTTTATATAATAATTTGTATAAATAAATATTTAATATTGCTCAGTAAATTAATCATAGCAACCAGAAGCTTAACTTAAGTTATTTTATTGAAATTGTTAATGACTTGAAATCAAATTTTCATTCTAATTTAGTTGGAACTTTAAATTTATTAGCCTGACTTCAGTACTTAGTCCTTTACTTCAAAAGCATTCTCCCCCTTTACCTTCTCCAGCATTATTTTACAAGTGTTGTACAAAAAACTAAATTTCATTCCATTGGTTATTGAACAGGAATAACTACTAATTTAATATTTATTTATTTATATTTATTTATAAATATTCATTTAATATAAATATATAAATATAAGTTTAATATTTATTTATTAATATTAATTTAGTATTTATTTATAAATATTAATTTAATGTTTGTTTATAAATATTAATTTAATATTTATAAAGTACGCTTTCACAAAAATATATTACCGGAGGGGAAAGATATGACATAAATGTATACATATATTAAAAAAAATGATATTAAATATTTCAGTTAACGGAAATTCTATTAATTATTACATGTCTTAAGTTTCTCTCATTAAGAGTTGTTATAGTATCTTGTATCTTGACTAATGCAAGATAAGCAGATATCATTTCGCTTCCCATAATTAGCGTTTATTCACTATTTTGCTGTCACACCCCACGCAAAAAACCTAAAGAGATAAGAATTGGAT
This sequence comes from Teleopsis dalmanni, assembly GCF_002237135.1. Lineage (NCBI taxonomy): Eukaryota > Metazoa > Arthropoda > Insecta > Diptera > Diopsidae > Teleopsis > Teleopsis dalmanni. The sequence continues at coordinate 167,544,768 of NC_051846.1, read as the reverse complement.
GCAAACCGTTGAATTTTAATAATTTAAAAGATCTTAGGGCCTTACTATTGAACACTCCGATAAAGTGACAAGTTTAATCAAAATCTATTTGATATATTCTTTATTAGTCAATGTCACGGTTGAAACAGTCCTCCTGTGGTACTGAACTTCGGAAAAAAGTAATATTAACTATGATAAGTCTGCTATTCGTTTCTTACGGTATTTCTCAACAACAAGGTCTTTGGAATTGGCTGTGGCATTTAGTTCCTAACTTCAGTTAATAAAAAACCACAATTTCTGCTACTATAACAGTAGTGATTTTGCTAAAAGACTCTTAGAAAGGGCTGGAAAGGTTATATTGAAGCTTAAGAAAAGTTTGAGAAACACTGACTTAGAATCTCAACTGCTATGACGCCAATCTAAAACTATATTTAAATCAATTTAATTATATTATTATTTATTGCGGTTTCGTTAATCAGTTGGTTTAAGATTAGCAGGTGATTGGGCTACCGCATGATATACGCGGCCCTATGCTCCTCCTAGGAGTTAAAGGATTTAATATATATATAATTTATTGATATCTGCTTTCTTTTTTTTTGGCTTCTTAAGTTGTCTTTATATTCTTTACCACATTAACTTTGGCTTCTTTATATGTAATCTGTTCAAATTAAACTTTGCAAGAGGACACTTTGTGAATCCAAGCAGATTAAATATCAATATGTCGAAATGTATTAATCTTATTATATATAGCTTACATAAAAATATTTACATAAAGAGGTTTTCGAACAGAAGTGAAACAACAACAAAAATTTATTTTTTAAATTATTTTAATTAATTGAATTTTTGGCTGACCATACAGCTGTTTCGAGTATTGCCAAATACCTTTCATCAGTGGTCTTGGAAATAATTCTTGTATTTAATTATTCGTAAATAATTATTTTTGAGACTGCAAGTACCAGGAATCGAACTCGGGTCCTGCCAAATGTGAAGCTCAGAATCAGCGCACCTTAACCAACTGATCCAAAGCCGTACTTGACTTTTTTGTTCGCATATTTTTGCTGGAGTTTTGTTATTAACAATTTTAAAAATATTTATAAATTTTATTGCATTGGATTTAAGCTCAATAAAGTAAAAAAATTTCAAAATATAGCTGAAAAAATATAATAAATATAATAAGATAAATATGATACCATTATTTTATTTATAAAGAATATCAAAGCTTTAATAAAGTTTAAACTAATTTTTTTCTTGTTTTAAGTTTTTTTAAATTTATTTAAACAATATTTACTATGTATGTAAGCTAGAAAAAGTTTCTTTCTATAAATAAATACATAATTCTGAAAATAATATTTCATTGGAGATTATATGTGTATAAATCTGCATATTTTGTGAAGTAGTTTTTATAAAGTGTTTCAAAAAAATTTATTTACTATATAAATAAGTGCAAAGGTTCATTCATAAAACTCTATTATATATATAATTTAATATATTTCCAGAAAAAATTTACTAATATATATGCAGCTATTTTTTTAACATTCGAACAAATTATTAATATAAATACTTTAAATTTTTTAATTTTTTTCTTGCAGATTTGTATAAAATATTCAACACCAACGCAATTCGGGCATACATAATAAATTAAATTGCTAAAAATATTGAATTTTTTTTTAGTAGAAAAACGTAATCAAATCCATTAGTCACAAATACCAAGAAATAAGTCAAAAAAATTTACTCAAACCGAAAAGTAAATCGAAAAACTGAGACACTAAATTACAAAATTGTAATTTTAATAGTGAAAAGAAAAAAGTAAAAAAGTAAAGGAATTACAAAAACAATAACACAACTTTTAGATAATTTATGAGTGAAAAATAGTGACGTAATATTGCGAAATAAATAACTAAAATAGAAATCGATAACAAACAAAGCGAAACCAAAGAGCAAAATAAATCGCATGAAGTGTCAACAAAAGTAAAAAGCAAAAATAAACTTAAAAATATCTCAACTTCAACAAAAAAAACAACAAAAAATAAGATATAAAATACGAGTATAAACTAGAAGCGAACAACACAGAGAAGCCGGCAAGTGTAAACTGCCAGAATATCGCATAGTTTGACAGATACGCACTGCAAAATAGACAAAACCTACAAAGTGAACAGCCAGCGCTGAAAGTACGAAGTCTACTACAAACACAACAACAACATAGAGCAGTCAAAATGGGGAAATTCAGATTACGAAGCTACGCTGCAGTAATTGCGGTTCTCTACATGTGCAGTGCAATTATAGGTGAGTGCTTGCATGCAAACTGTGACAGCTTTTGCGATAATTAGAAACACAATTCCCATCAAGGGGATTTCGGAAAGTAAATGAAAATAGCTCAGAGCAAAACGAAGACTGAGACTTTTGTAAAAAAAGTCAATCATATTTTCAATATGAGAGAGTAATTACTGCAACATAACTTCTTATCTTCATTTATTAATATAAATATATATTATATTTTTATCTTATATATACATAATATAATATTAAATATATATATACATATATTTAACCCTATACTTAACCTCGAAGTATTGCGAAAGCGGTTCCGAGGGGAAATAAGCCCCGTCGAAGAGTGGGTGTTTTAGTCCGTATACTACATATTAATATTAGGGAGTCGGGAACACCATTCCGAAGACTGTCGGTTTGATGGTGCATGAAGCATTCAACCTCCTCACCACCAAAACAAGCCCGTTTCAAAACAATATACGTATGTACACTTACTATTATGTAGGTGTAGATATATTAGACCTTTTTTGTAAAATGAGTTAGATCGTGTTTATGATATATGTTATGTATCAATAGAGCCTTACCGTGTAATGATTTAGATCATGTATATAATTGCAATTTCTTATGAAGATTCAACTATTGGATCACAATCAAATCACATAGAACTTTACTGCACAATAGACAGCAAATTTAAATATAACCTTTTTAATGAATTAGATCGGGTATATTATATATGTATCAATAGAGCCTCACCATATTATGACTTAGAACGTGATATGATTGTTGTACATCAAATTCTTTCGGTGATTCAACGGTTGAATCTAGATAAAATTAAGTAGAACTTTATTGTAAAATGGATTGGATTATTTTTCTAACTGCTACAAAATAAATTCCAATAGAACCTTACTTCTAAATTAGTAAGATCGTTCATATGATATATGTATCAATAGAACCTTACGGTATAATGATTTAGATCGTGTGTATTTTTACTATACATCTATTTCCTACGAGAACGTTGCTTTAAAATAAATTCGAAAAGAGCCTTACTGTTAGATCTGTTAGACAATTTATACGTCATATTCACAAAATTTCGCTATACACTCAGTTCTATCGTGTATAAGTTCGCGTTCTAACCAATTCTTGAACTGATCCAATGGTTGGATCAAAAAAAAACTGTAAGATTATTTAAATTAAAACTAAGATCTTATTTGAACTTGTGTTTCAAATAAAGCTGCAGTTTACAAGCTCGTTCTAGTTAAAAAAAAGAAAAAGTATGGCAAGTAAAACTTAAACTTTTAGTTTCTTAAACTAAAAATCGCTTGTACGATAGCTACACATATGATTTTTTTTGATTCAATTGCTTTCATTTAAATTGCAATGATATTTAACAGTCAATAAAAATTGATAATATAAGTTAAATATTTTATCACCAAAAAAGTGTAGTTTAGTCTTGCTGTAGTTTACACGATGCAGGCATGCTCCAAAGGATTACAACTTATAATGGATTGAAATATATTCTATGTGTATCTCATATAAGCTGTCTTGGTACTAGGGAACTATTTCTTAAAAAAAATCAATTTGCTTAGTAATAGGAAAAATTTTCACACATTAAATGCATTATTTATTTTCTATATTTTCAAGCAACATTTTTATAAAGCTTTCACTGTACTATATTAACTTCGAGTTATTTTCGAAAACACTCGGTCGCTCAATAAAAGTTTGAGTATCTTCCAACAAATAAGTTTATTTATCTTTTGCGTGTAGGTAATTTTTTTATATTTTCAACGCTAAAGACTTCTAATTTTTTTTCATTCTGTTTATTTTTTGTTTACATTTTTCTGTAAAGTTCAACAAATAAACAAAAAAGTACATTGTTTTTGATATTTTATAGCAGGAAAACGTCTCTATAAGCAATCTTAGCTGATGCATTTATTACCTTTTAACCTAATTTGCATGTTTATAACTTGTGTTTATAAAAATGTTCTCGTTGTGTGTAATTATTTTCTTTTAAATAAATTATTTACTTAAAGTGTTGAAGGCAACTACATATTTTTTAATGTTTTTGCTCATTATATTTTTTTATGAGATTATTTTATCAAATAAAGCACTTTTCCATTGTTAGATACTTAGATATATTACTGACATTTAAATGCTATTAGTTAGTTTTTGCTTAGTATTTCTTATTAGAGTGTGTGACATTTGTAAGACATTAAATCATTTGAATTATTTTTTACAATTGTATATCACCACTAGGGTATATATACAAATATAAGTATAATAAAAGAGAAGAGTGCATTATTCTAAACATTTTTACATGTATTAGTTAAAGCTTAATACTTGTCTTACACAAGTAATTTTAAACTGAGAGAAAAGCTTATGTTATGTATTATGATCACTGATAATGAAAGGTAGTTATTAAAGTAACAATAACCTTTTCAGACCTCTCTCGCTTCAACTAAGGCTACATGAAGTTACAACCTCATTTTATAACAAATTACAGCACATAAGCAAAAATATAGATCACATATATGTATATATCTTTTTTTAATAACATTTTTATTGTATGTAAGATTTATGAATTCGTAATTTCCATTAACATTATATTCCTTTCTTATATTCTTATATTCTTTAAAGAACTAATATTCTTTTCTTTAACTTTATAACTTTTACTTTATATTATTTTCTTTCTATAATATACCAAACATTTTGTGAAGGATCTCCCTTTCAAATTTCAATATCCTCTTCTCATTAGCTTCTGTTAATCTTCACGTTTACTATACGAAGTAGTAACGGACTCATTGTTTATAGCAATATTGCGGTTTCAGGATACTTAACTTGTTATCTGTAGACACAGTGCAAGAACAAAGTTCTGACAGCAATTTCAATTTAATGTATTGTCATGGTATTGTTATCATGACATAATACTAGATATAGCTTCTTTAAGTTTGTGACGCTTTGAATGACGCAGTCACCAGTATTGTGATCTATGTCTGTAAATTATACCGATCAAAATCTAATGTTATTTGCATTGAAACGAAATATAGCCATATTTACATATTGTTGAACTTTATCATATGCTTAATCATACTTATTTTCGGTTTTCCTCAACGATAATCCGTTTTACTAATATATCAGTCATATTACTTATGTTGCACAAAAAGTATTTGCTTATATATAGTTTTTTACGAATCAGTAAATACATTTTTCCCATTACACCATATACAATTATAACATGTATTTAATTCCATTTTCTTTAACTAACACAAAATTAGGTACTCAGATTTATTTGACGCAGATATCGTCGTTTTATCATATAGCCCTTGCAAATGATAACTTGATGTATCTCACATGATAGCTCAAAAAATGTGCTATGTAAATAATGTTATCATATATCATACGATAACCTTTAAAAGTAAATATTTAATTATTTATTCTTTAAATTTACATAATAAAATGACTTAAATAAATTTATGTCATATTGTAAAAACAAATTTCAAAAGAACATTATCACGTCAGCTAGAATTAATCCTTATAACATTTCATAAACTCATACAGATACGAGTATCTTTCATTATATCTCATTATGATGGCAATAATCAAGTAAAAAATGTTAAAAATTACGGCAAATAAAAATGTATCTACCAGTTTGGCAAATACAAAATAAACATTTTTTTGATGTTTGTGTTTTGGAATTTGTTAATAAAGTAGATTAGAATAAATGATGATTAACCCATAAAGATACTCGTGATAACGAGATTATTTCACTTCGACTGAAATACGTGCTTTATTTTACAACTCGGAAACAATGACAACAAATGTGCAAAGTGAAAATTTTAATATTGTGATAATTTCAAAAAGAATCATAAAAGTTTTTAAAATGTACAATTTGAACTTGAAATACTTATCAGCGGGTAATAAAGTGATATTTTATATATAAAACAGTATTTATTTTAAGCTTCCAACATAAATTTTAATAAACTTAAGCAGATCACGTGCTACGAAATATGTTTTCTTCGTTTATTTAACATAATTTTTTTAGAGAAGAGATTATTTTAAAAAGTGTAGCAGATTTTGTAATTTTAAATTTTGATTATTTTTAGTAAATTATTGAAAAATATGTATGATATATATAAAATTTTGATTACAATAGAATGATAAACATATTTTTAAAATTTTATATAAGCACGTTTGAAATAGAAATATAACAAAAAAATATCGTACAAATCTCTTCAAATTCTATTTAGAACTAATTATTTTGTTGGTACGTGCTCTTTTTTTTTTTTTGTTAATAAAAGTAATATTTACTTTACATTTGATATAACATTGATAACATAAAGTTAGTAAACTATCAGAAAATAAATCTTTTAAATTAAATATCAGAAACTATTACACTTGTTGCAACAGAAATTTCTAATTGAAATTGCTTTTAGCGCTCAACATGCGCATTATATTGTTCTGGTGTTTCCTTTGCTTTGTTAATCAATCAATTAAGGGAAATATTTTCCTGGAAATTATGTCATATTGTAAGACCGATTCCAAGTAGAGTCACAATATATGTGGGGATCTAAGACCTAAAACCAACCAATTCAATCTATAAATGAGAAAAATTTTTAAGTGAACTGTATATGGAGTCTACTAGAGTCATTATACTGCAAATTTACATAGTCAATCATCTTAATCTGTCTATATGAATTACGTAGGAAGTATTTAGGTTATTATCTTCCATGCAACTTTAGAGAAAATACTTTGAAAAGTACCGGCAACTTAGACCAAGGAAAGTTTGAAACAAAACCAATCTTAAATGCTCTCGTTAGCATAGGTAAATTAAACCAATGAAGGTGTTTGCATAGGATTTGAATTTTACAATTAAGTCCATCAATAAACGGTTTTTGAAAATTATGGTATAGATAGATAATAAATTATATAATAAATTAGAATAGATAGAAGGATCAATAGAAAAGATAGAATAGAATAGAGAAGGACAAGCAATAAAAATATGTTAAATAATAAACATTTTTAATAATTTTTTGTTGAAAAATCGACTTCTCCATGGTCAATACAGTTACCAGAGAGCTTTTACACCGTTTTTTATCGTCATCTGATTTTTTATTTCAGAGTAGCAAAAAAATACCCGCAACTTATGAAAGAAAACAAGTGAAGCACCAACAATGCTCTTAAAATCTTCAGAGTTAGGTTTTACTCGCAAAAAATTTTACGTGTTAAGTTTCAGTGCAGCCAAATTCAAAAATTAGTGTATTGTGAATGTTTACTGGAAATATGTTATAAAATTCATTAAGTCATTCGTTAAAATCATATAAGCATTTCATTTAATAATAAATTTAAATAAATAAATTATTTAATTAATTTAAATATGTAAAATAAAAATGCTTAATTTTTAATTAATTAATCTTTAGTATTTACAATGTTTATATGGTATTTTATATTTCACAACACAACAAAAAATATATGTGAAAAAATAACATTTAACATATTTGAAAATTGATGACAAGTTGTACCAACCAGACTTAATGCTGTTTTTTTATAACTCTGAAAAAAAAAAATTACGGCTATTATATAATGTAATATGTTATATATATTATAATATTTATACAAAATACTTGAATTTTGTAAAACTTTAAATGAATTCTTTATCTTTTATTACGTACTTCAGTTCTCAAGTAAATTTATTTTGTGCTATATATTTTTATATAAATTATCAAATCAGTTGTTTCCTAAAAAATAGTTCAGCATATAAACTATTTAAATATTAAATAAATTTATTTAAATTTACTTAACTTTAATTTTCACTTCATTCAACGAGTTAGCAACTAGCGTAAGAATTTTCGCCATTTTTAATCACTTAATCAGTTTAATCGCTTCAACAAAAAATGGTGTTAATGTCAACATAAACAATGATAAATTGTTTTACCAAAAAAGTTTCTAAAATTAATTAATTTTAATACAAATTTCTACAGACCGAAAGTAATAAATAATATTCAAAGAAATCATAAAAAGTTATAACAATTTTTACTACTTCTTTGAAAATTCCAAGTCATTAAAAAACATAATAAATAGTTGCCAACTTATAACTACTAAACAAAATCATCATGATTTTTAATTATTTTAGATGAAAATTTATTGCAGTCAAAAAACAACAAATTTTGCTGTGTCAATAAAGTTATTGTATTATAAATATTAAAAGAAGAAAACCTTAAAAAAATATCTTCAAGGAACATTTTACAGTCTAAATAAGAAATTGAATGCAATTGTGATAAACATAAAAAGAAAAAAAATCTTGACAAAAAGTTACACAAAAATATGTCAGCCCAAGACATCACGAATTTTAATTATGTGAAAATTATAGTCAGTGAAAACCTGTCCACCTTTATTCTCCACTCCGCACCGTAACTAAATTTTCCAACTAAACAATTTTTCACTTCCGTCACTAAATGCCAGTACAGATTGCAAGCCAACATAATGACAAGATATTTCCCATCTTGTAAAAGTTTGTCTTAGGTTGGCTTTGAAAACGATTTTTCACTTTTTTTTAGTACGTAGAAGCTTGGAATTATTTGTAAAATAGCATTTAATTACTTTTTGTTTGGTAAGTTAATATTTTCTTTATATCAGCTACTTTAATTAGTTGCTTAAAATTTTACACTTAAAAAATTATAATTAAATTAACTGGTCTGTAGTTAGGTAGATCTCATATCAGGAACCAAAAAGCCAGAAACCTCATTTTAGTTTGCACAAGTTGGTTAAAATCAGTGCCGCGTGTTAATTTGGTGGTTCTATTAATGAAGTGAAAATATGTCATACGTACATACAGATTTACAAGTTCTGTGAATCAAGACAGAAGGGCAGACAGACAGACAGATGGTCAGACAGTCAAATGGACTGACTAAGAAATAAACTTGCGTAGCTGGGCAGACAGACCGACCGTTGAACTAAAACTAAAAATTAATTGCTCACAGCAGTTACTAAGTAAGCGGCTTTTCATTGTTGGCTTGAATCTTGATTTTTATGCTTTTAAAAGGTCTTCACTTTTTCTACAAGTAAAAAGTCGTAAAAGTCGTAAAAATGTTAAAAAATCTTACAAAATATTGTCGTTAATATTTTTTTTTCTGTCTTGGTTTGGTGAAATTTTGTGAAATGGAGCAGTAAATTTAAGTTTTAGTTTCTTATTCTTTTAATTTTTTTATTATTTTTATTTTAATGCTTAAATGGGTATTATAAGAGAAAAGGGATCAACAATGTTAACAGCGCGTCATTGTGTATTGCTTAAATCCGGTCATAATTTCATTGCCCTTTTATGTATATCCAGCACAGTCGAGTTGAAATATTTTTTTTATCTTTATAGCTTAAATTTCATTTATTTATATCTATACATATATTTATACACCACATATATTTATATACATATACTTAAGCTCCAATATATAATACATTAGGCTTAAAAACCAAGCGCATAATATGCTTCAAAAGGCTTCAATTTATGTTATTAAGAGAGTAGTCAAGCATTTATGACTTTTCGCATTAAATGCTTATTAAAGTCCTAAGAAAATAATTCCTCATGAACATTTTTTATATTATAAGGATTTAATGTTTTTACAACGTAAGACAATTAAATGAACAATTTAAAATAAAATAGTTATAAGATTGGAGGGAAAAGCATTCCAGATATGACAATAATTGATGTAGTGTTTATGAAGCACTTGGAATCTGTTAATTATATAGTAGAAATACATGTAGTAAAAAATACATATTTATAAAATTGTTTAATTTATCTGAGCTTAATAATTGTAAACAAAGAATATCCATATATATAAGAATCTAATATTTATATTATATTTTTTAAATTTTTTGAAAATAGTTTCTCACAGCAACTTATCTGTTCACTTGAGTTATCATTATAAATAAAAAATCTAATTTTTTTATTAGTTTTCTTGCATTTTTTTAAAATAGTTTCTCATAGAAGCTTAACAGCTAAGCTTGGGTCTAAATAGGTCTGAAAAGGCTGGATCCAACTTAACTGGAAAAATATAATACACAAAGTTCATGCATAAACCATTTTGTAGATATAAATTTAAAAGTTTTCAAGGATATAAATTTTATTTATTTAAAGCACAACATATACAATAGAAAATACCATTTGAATACGACTTAACTTCAAAATATAATATACGAAGTGTTCATTTTGAAATATGAAATAAAATTATATTTTATTATATTATTAGTATTATTTTATTTCAAAAAAAGTTTTGTTACAGATATTATCTATAAAATTTCCAGCCATATAAATTCTATTTATTTTGAGCTCAACATATACAATAGGAAATTCAAAATACAATTAAATATCATTTTATTTTTATATATTCAATATAAATTATTATTCCATATATATTCAGCATATATTGTATTCTATGTAAGAAATACGTAGAATTATAAATAAAACTAAATAATTTTTATTGATCAAACATAATTTATTTTCTCACATTTAAAGTCTGATCCATCGAGTGCAACAGAGTATTAACCTAATCCACTGTATCTTTTTTTGTAGATTTATGTATATATGCCCATTAACTATTACTGTGAATTTTTTTTTATGATCGCAATCAGTTCCAAAAGGCTTCCTTTAAGAAGCAGTTTTAAAGGTAAAAATTCATACGAGGACATATTAGGTGCCTACGGTGTATAGTCTTGCACGATGATAACATTGTTCAGTGGATTATTAAAATCCATAAAATAATGTTCCACAAATATGATCATTTTTTCATATATGTAGTATACTTTATTCACCTTTAGTTAGGTACAATGGCTGAAATTCAGAAGATATAAGGATATGATAATTGATAAAAAAGCTCTCATATAATCATTTTCCCACTTATGTAGTATACTTTATTCATCTTTAGTTACAATGGATGCAATTCAGAGGATATGAGGATATGGTAATCGATAAAAAAGTTATCATTATGCCCTTAACTTATTTGTATACCACACTCTTCTAGTTATGCGTTGAAAATATCCTTTAAAATAAAGATTTATTTATCTTTTAAATAATGATTTGATTAAGATTTAATAAATAATAATTATTGTTTGATGACTCTGTCAAAGAAATAGAGTTTCAAACAAAAAAGGGTTTCACAAAAATGCCTACTACAAAAATCTAGTTGTGGGAATATATCGTTTCGAGCTCTTCGAACTGTCGATTGAATTTTTAAGATATCCAATCTTAATTAATAACTTATTTCTACATTTTTTGATATTTTTTCAAAACACCAAAAATATAAATAACACATCAAAACATCATTTGATATTCTTTATTTAATATTTGCTTTAGACGTCAAACAAAAATTAATTTTCATTGGAATAAATTTTTCAACAATAAGATAAATGATTACAAAAATAACTATTTCCTCCTATATGAAGCTACATTTTAAGAAATCTACTCATTTTTGATTTAAACAAACAGCTTTGTAATTAACAAAAAATTTCAAATTTGAAAGAGTCCATATTTATCTTATAATTTAAATTTCATTCATCATAATTTTGTCAGTCCATCTCGACTGACTTGACTTGTTAGTTGAAGATGTAAAAGATATTTCATGCTGGTTTCATATGCAACACAAAATCCAAACTTTAATCAAGTTTTGAAAGAAAAAAAAAACATAATTCTTATAACAAAAATGTAAAATGAAACAATAAACCAAAAAAAAAAAAGCTGGAATTTAATTAAGTAAAACCTTGCCACCAAAAAGAGAACAAAAACGTAGCTACGACTTCAATCAAAATATGTATGGGGAAAAATTGTACCACTTGAAAACGACAATCAAAAATAATTTTTTATATAATTCAGATTTTTTTATATTTTATTTTCAACAAATTGTTTTTAACATTTTCCCAAGTAAAAAAAAAATATATATTATCTTTAATTTTTAGTCATTTTGTTGGTTTGTTAGCATTTACATAATTTTTTATGCCATTTCGAATTTTAATATCCAACAATTTGGTTTTTATCTATCTGTCTGCCTGCCTGACTGCCTGCCTGTCTGCCTTGCACTTGTATCTTTGAGCTTGAAATGCGCTAAATTGAAGAAAATAAAAATGAAGATTTCAATTGGAGGAGATAAGCAGCAAAAGTAGAAGATGCTTTTGTTGTAAATTTGTGTTTGTTGGTTATGTTAAATTTGTTGTTGTTGCCACTGACATATACTCATGTTTTTGTTTTTTTTTTCTGTTTTATATGTTAAAGTAGCAACTTCTGTTTCTGTGCTGTTCTTTTTATGGCGGCTCATTTGCAACTAATTTGAAACAGAAATGCTGCCAACAGTAATGAAATGCAATGCAGTGGAGGAACCACAACGGACGTTCATAGCACTCAGTTCACTTCACTCTACTAGGCTAGGCAGTCAGTACACTCGTTGGCTAATTAGACTTCAGCTATCATTTAAGCTAAATGTACAGCTTACTAATTGACAATTTAGGATAATATATAATCTACAGCGAATTAAAAAAATATACATAATTATGCATGCTTCAATCCGTATTGTAACATACATTAAGACCGAAAAGTTTTCGGAAATTCTCATTTAAAATTCGCGCGCTGTATATTTTTCGATATTTTAAGTTTATGTAGTTTGGCAGCACTGTCCTTAATTACTATGCCAAAAATGAGCGCGATCTGTCAGACAGTTCGTTTACGGCAGCTGTTGAAACCAGTTCACCTCAGTAGGGCGTTGCGAAAAAAACAATGGAAAAAAATATTGAACAAAGAGTTTGCATCAAATTTTGTGTTTCGAACGAAATTTCGTGTGCAGAATCGTTGCGAATGCTACAAAAGGCTTATGGGGAATCAGTTTTATCGAAAACTCAAGTTTATGAGTGGTACAAAGCCTTCCAGGACGGTCGTACGACCGTCGAAGACATTTCGCAACGCACTACTGAGGTGAACTGGTTTCAACAGCTGCCGTAAACGAACTGTCTGACAGATCGAGCTCATTTTTGGCATAGTAATTAAGGACAGTGCTGCCAAACTACATAAACTTAAAATATCGAAAAATATACAGCGCGCGAATTTTAAATGAGAATTTCCGAAAACTTTTCAGTCTTAATGTATTTGTGTGATACAATATGTGAGAGCGAGTATCTAGTTTTGTTCTATTTAATTTTTATTACGATTTTTTATTTTATTTTTATGCGGATGGAGCATACAGTATTAAAGCATGTTAATTTGATACTCTTTAGATCTCCTAAAAAAGTTGAATTACTGTGAAAAGTTATATATTGTATACTACTCATGTGCTGCAATATAAATTCCAATTTGGAGCATAAAAATTAACTTAAACTATACATTTTTTCTTCACATTTTAATTGTAAAATAAACGGAATTTTTAATGTCTAACTTTGTGAAATGAATAAAAACTAATTTTGTACGCTTTGGATTTATTTATGAAAGCGTGAGAAGAAATTTTTGTTACATTTTTAAAAATTGTTGTAATTTATGTTAAGATTAGTGTTAAAGTATATGTATTGTACAGTTCATTAATTTTTACAATTAAGCAAATTTTTCTAAATTATCTTTTTTGCAAATAACAGATTACCACGAAACAAGATACAGTAAATAGAATATTTACAAAAATGCCCGCATTAGATTTTGAGATATTTACATGTTTCGAAGTTACTGAACTATGAACTTGAAGTTCATGGGTTCAACTACTTCATTTAGTTTTAATAAAAAAAAAAAATATTTATATCCTACACTAATTCACTATGGTATGAAAATATGATATAGGACTTTAAGACTACTGAATTGAGTACAACTTCTTATATAAACTGACCGATATAGCTAATGCTATGTATTTGAATATTGAAGTACTAGGAAGCCAACAAAAGTCTAATATTTTTCCTATACAAAAAAAACCCGCATTTTTAGTTCTTTAGAAAGTTTTTTAATTATATGAGTTTTTTTTAATACCAATTTTGCTACTCTTATAGAAAGAAATTTAGTTATTAACACATCTTTACACATATCTTTTATTAAAACAAATTTGTTATTTTAATTAAAAACAACTGATTAAACCTCTGTAACTCGAAAACATTAGCACACATTACGTACTTTTATTATTCTAATACTTTCACATTTAATTTGTATTTAGTAAAGTGTTCACCAAGCGAACAGTTTGCTCACATAGACGAAAAATATTTCGCCACACGAAATTTTTGTTCGAAAACAACACATTTACTAAGTAAAATAGTTGCAAAACTACTTTTGATTATTTAATTTTGAAAATAACATGCAACAGATTTACAAGAGGCGCTTATTTAGAATATTTAATATGACCTATATTGTATTTTAAATCGTAGTATAAGGTTCAGGTTAAATGTATAGTGAGAACAAATCGTTTAAGCGATCTTTAGTTGCAATAAAGTAATCGGTCAGTGTATATCAAACAATTTTTTTATTTGCTTCTTATTTATTTATTATAATTTTATTTATTATTTATTTTATTTAATATGAATGAAAAACAAATTGTAGAATTATATATATTCGTTGGTAAAATACCTAAAAAAACATGAATTTTATTATCTCAAAACAACGAATGACAAAAATAAATATTATCGCTTATTTAAGTCTTGACTTAGGCTGATTGCATTTTTTGTATTATCTCAAAATTATGCGAAATCCGGGTTCATTTATTAGTTCGTCACAAATATGTTTACATAAATTTAAAATTTTTCGATCTACTGATGCTTATACTACTTAAAATGATATAATCAGTTTGTAATTTGTGGTTTGAATTTTTTTTGGTACAACTAGGCCGTTACAAAGATTATTCACTTATGCTGCGCATTGAAAATTTGTAATAATTTAAGATCACAGACTAAGTATAAAAGATATTTTTTATCACGTCGTAAGAAAGTAGAACAATATTTATTTTATATAGGGGTTTCATCGGCTTTGAACCTGTATATAGACTGAACTCTAGAGACGTGAAATCGATGAAATCTAGCTTCAAATTGTTAGGTAAAGATTACGGGCCTATTATGAAAGATATTTTTCATTATCTCAAAAGGAAGGAAAATAATATTTATTTTTAATAAAAATTTTATCGGCTTTGGAAAAAATTGAAGATATATGAAGAAAAATCTGTCACGACAATTCCACCTAACAGTTTATACATTCAGTTAGCATATTGAGTGCCTAAATTCCTTTAATGAGCTGTGCCTTAATGTTATCCAAAAGGATTTTAGGTCAATAATAGTCCTAAAACTTTCAACACTCGATACTGCCATTAACCGTAGTAATAAGAATTTACTAGACAACCTTTTTCTAAAATGAGCTGTGCCTTAATGTTATCCAAAAGGATTTTAGGTCAATAATAGTCCTAAAACTTTCAACACTCGATACTGCCATTAACCGTAGTAATAAGAATTTACTAGACAACCTTTTTCTAAAAGATGGAATTAAAATGTTTTGAATATTTTTTAAGTCTATAGCATATCTTGCCCTTAAAATCAACCAAACCTAATTTTACAATTTGTATTTCTGATCAATTTGTATCTTCTCATTTAGCAAAACTCATTATTAAGAACGGTTAAAATAGATGGTTGTGGCTATAATAATTACTATAACTTGCTTATATGTATGTATACATATAGCAACTTCTTCTTAGTTAAGTGATATTTTCTTATAATTTTTACAGAAAAAGAAAATTTTTATGTAAAATACATTTTTTTAAATCTACACGAACCGAAAAGATTATACTACACTGTAGTATTAGACTAAAACAGCTTGTCAGTAATAATAATAAAAGTTACATGAAGTCAATCTATTTCACTATATTTCTTTCAGTTAAAGTTGTGGTAACTCACTACTATTACTGCAAAGTCAGCACAACTGACATAACAAATTGTTAATTGGATTATTCCTTAACGTATACTGTCATGTTGTTTGACGTATTCTAATACCTTTTCTAGCTAATATCATCAATGGCCAAGCAACGTCTTCACATGTGACAAATGTTAGATTGATGTCAACATGCAAGTAAGGTATATAAACACCTACTTGTCTTACCAATAACAGGCTTCCCGTGTACTTTTCGTTAAGGTCAATGATACTTATTGACGTTTTTCAATTACCTTTGCGTTCAGGTGTTCATACATTTTATCGCCTTCGGTTGCTTTTGTAAAACGGCTTTACTACTCGTTACTTTGCACTAACTTTTCTGTTTATGCACCGCACTTATATGGACTTTTTTGTAAATGGTTGGAACCGCCTTATTCCATTTTTCAATTGTAATCGTACTACATAGAAAAGAAACGAATCAAAGGAAAATGTATTGAATTGAATCGAATCGTCTTGCTTTGTATTGCATTGAAACTGCATAACAATGCGTCTCTTTTTTTTTTTGTATTTCCTTCTAAAAACAAACTCAAACCACCGAAATAGCACAATTCCATCATACGTAAGTAATATGTGTACGCTTGACTTAGATACCTTCGCCTCCAAACTGCAGAGTAGAGACATTACTTGTATGCAGTTCGTCTCAATGCAATTCGATTTGATTTCCACTTGCGTGTTGGGTTGTTATTGTTTAGCCTGTATGCCCGCTTATATACCAACTCGTACTCGTATGCTGCGGTCAGTGTCGTGCACATTAAGTTAATCCCTTTTTAACTGTCAGCATTTAAGGTATATACCCCGATACACGCCACCATAATGACATGGGCTGCCCGAAGCAAATGCCCGTACAACCATAAACTTTTTAATCAGTTTTTCATTTCACGTTCCTCTTTATTTTGTTGTTTTTTCTTCCTTCTTTGTTATTTTGACTTTTTATATTTTAAAATAGATTTTTATTTTAAACTTTATTTTTTTATTGAATTCATTTTTTTTTCTTGAAAATGCATTCAATCATTTAATCCATTTATTGCGTCAACATTTACCAGTGCTGCCAATTTTAATAAGAGCCTCTACTCCCTTTTGTATGCAGCGAACGTGCTGAGGATGAATTTATAGCCGTTCTCTCTTTAATTGGTCGTCTTAATGGTATTTTATGGGGCTTGTATAAATAATCAAATTTTAAGGCCATTGCAGGAAGCTCAGTAGGATTTTGGTATTGTCTGCAGTTTACGTCAAATTCAGTATGTCGTTCGAGTTGACGTAAATTTCAAGCTTCTTCTTACATTCCTCAAAATGTACGTGTTGATTG
This sequence comes from Teleopsis dalmanni, assembly GCF_002237135.1. Classification (NCBI taxonomy): domain Eukaryota; kingdom Metazoa; phylum Arthropoda; class Insecta; order Diptera; family Diopsidae; genus Teleopsis; species Teleopsis dalmanni. Next base: position 167,527,312 of record NC_051846.1, on the reverse strand, counting down.
CGGTATAAATTTACGTGGCACCTTTAACATAATGCTGGCATCAGTCTTCAGCATTCTCTTCAGACAAAAAAAAAATTCAATTTTAAATAGGAAATAATACATTAAATACTTAGTAAGCTTTTGGATATAATCTTTAAAGCTAAAGTTCATTTTAAATTCAATATTTTTAAACAATGTTAAAAAATTATATTCAATATTTATTATTTATATAAATTTTACACATTGTACAATAATACATAATTTTGAAATCTTTTATCCTTTTATATTTAATTTAATATTATTTTTGCCTATATTATTATTATTATTATTACATTTAATTTGTTATTAATATTTCGCTAGTTAATATCACTGATTTTGCTAAAAACAGAAATCAGAATTCCATATCTTAGATAATATAGGGAATGGAGGTCATTCTCTAATTTTATTTTTTTTTTTAACTAAAACAGTTAAATGTCATCAGTATTAATAACGAAAGATGTTCCATACTCTGTAGGGAAGCGTAGTTAATAAATTTACTCTTTTGCAATTATATAGATACTTTTGTGTTTCATGCTCCAATAAAAATTACCAAGTAGTGGAAGTAGTATCCCAATTTATACTCTAATGGTACATTAATGGACTTTTACTGCTTCTACGATCCTAGCTGCTTTTTAACTACTTCAAGTGCGTATTTGCATACGAAAGCAACATCAACTTGTTTCAATTCGGCCTTTGACATGAAAGGATATTTTTCAAGATTTTAACAAGTTGCCAATGCTGCAACGGCTACTATCAACAACGTCACCGACAACTAAAAATAAAACCGCTTAAAATTTAAATTCAAGGCAAAAGCCTTCCAACTGCAACCAACACACAAGTAAGATACTTTTACAAAGCACATAAAACGAAAACAAGGTAAAATCCTTTTCGAAAAGGATGCAAACACTTAATAGTTGCCATGCTTCGCACCCTTCCTCGTGAATGCAAAAGCGTATTGCAGCGTGCAATTGGAAACTTAAGAGTGAATAGAATAGCAGACAAGTGGAAAAGCGCTCAAAGTTGATGTTTGGAGTGGGCTAATGGGCGTGGTAGCAAAAATTATTTTATTTTATTTTATTAAGTTTTATGATAGTGTCTTATGGCATAAGCGCGACCGCTACAAACAGTTTTGAATGAAGATACTTTCCTTTTGTGCGTAACCACCTTTTTTGAGTTCTTTCGTTAAATTTTTATAAAATTTATTTATTTTATTTAAATTTTTCTTTTGATCTTTTTTTTTGTAAAATAGTCAAAATTATTCAATTTCATAAATAGAAAGTTTATTCGAAATTTTCTGCAAGGAGTTTGCTGATTTCAATGTATTTTTATTTAAAATTATTAGAGCGAAATTTAAAATTTCAGTTATTTTCAAAGAAAAATTTTATTTTTTCTTTATAGTTGCAAACTTAAAGCATAAATTCAAATATTTTCTATTATATAATACAGTTGTTTCATTATAAAATATATTATAATGGAATGTATTTTTCACTTTACTCAGTCATATTTGTGTACTTTGATGTTTTCATTTAAAAAGTATCAAACAATTATTAAAAAATATTCATAAATATTTCAAATATTTCATAATTATATTTTATTTATATTAATTATTTTATCATAGTTATGATAAAGAGTTCGAATACATTCTATTGAATTGCTTATAACAAATGCTTTTTTATAAAACATAGCCTTTATAAAGTATACAGTTATCCGTTCTTGTTCAATAAATCCTCTATCTACAGTAGTCTATGACAGGCTACCTTGTGAACTACGCTATATACATCTAATTTTTTTTTTAATATTTCCCTTCTTTATGTACTAGAATTTAAATTAAAAGACTACCCAACAATATGTTAGCTTAATCAAAAGAAGTTACGGGGACAGATTCACATATCGTTACAGAAAAGAATATAAAATCCTTAAATATTCGGAGTAAATATGATTATATTATGATATTGTGTAATTGCTACCTCCTTTAGCTGACGAAACTCAAGAACTCTTCTTAAAAGTATATTTTAAATATGTTGTGTATTTTTGAACATGGTGATTCGATATGTGTATGTATATATACCAGAAATATTTCGATTCTCAATGTGTTTACTCAGCGAAAAACAAATTTATTATAATTAATATAAATTTATTCAATTAATTAATAAATTATAATATACATATTTGATTTAATTGAAATAATAACATAATACCAAGTTAATAATTGTTACTATCAGAAGCTAGTAGCTATATTTGCTTTATTACATTACATAATGTATATACTGAGAGGTCAACTCAACATGCATGATATTTAATTTTACTAAGTTAACATAATGATTATATTAAAAAGTTGAATGCTAAGGCATGGTTTTTTATTCTGAATTAAAGTAAATATGCTTCTTAACTGAGAAATTTATTATCTTAACAAAAACAAACTATTCCTGTATGTCCCATATACAAATATTATGATTTAAAATTATAATTCTCATCTAGTTGCATTATATGAAAATATAAATAGTGTAGTTATATAAAAATTTTATAAGGCAAGTGGCCAGTAGCGAAACATGCTATGCATTGTAATATATATATTGTAAATTTGAATGTTATGTATGTTCCATTCTGGTTATTTTAATTGTACACAGTTTAATAATTTAAACAAAGAAAATGATACTGCAAGTTGGATTTCAAATTATAGTTATAAAATAGTATAAAAAATAGCATAGCAGACTTCCAGTGATATTTGATCCCATTTAGTTGACATGATTGTATTAAAGAGTTGATTATTTTTAGTGTATTCTTTAATTTCTATTTTGTTCGTTTATTATGTTTTATTTTTCAATAATTTTTTTGTTCAATTTTATTATTTTTTTTTCAAGAAATCCGCTAGCTTTTTTTCTCAAATTCACCTATTTTAAAACCTTTTTTATTTGCATTAAATATGATCTTGTATGAAGTTTTTATATTTTAAATATATAAAATTTAAAATCCTTAATTATAAAAAAACAACAGTAATTATATCTTTTAATAAATATATTTCTAAATTCTAATTTCATGTTTTTAGTATATTTAACTAACAATTTTTCTTTATTTCTTTTCCATATATTCAAATTAATTTTCATTTTATTTTTTGTTTTAGTTTTATAGTTTCGATTATTTCTTCTATTTTAGTTTTCTTGGTGCTGTTACCTGACAGTTCAATGAAGGTATCCACTATGTAATTAATTCCAATTTCAGTTTCAATGCTTGCTTTATATACTTTATTAAATAATGTTAAGAGTTTTGTGTTATGTTGAGTCAATGAAAGCATAATCTCGATTTTATCGATGACTGCAATCGATTTTCTTTGCACTTAGAGCATTCTTAAAGGCTTCTGAAAAGCATTTCACTTGTTTCAATAACAGCTACAATTACACTGAATGCAAATTTTTATTTATTGACTTTTTTTGGCAAACTTTATTTACCCTTTTTAATTTATAATTCTTGGTTCAAATTATTCTTCGATATCGTAACTCCATAAATTTGTAAACATAAATATTAATCTTTTTCAAAGTACTTAAGTGAAATATTTCGCAAAAAATTTTAATTTATTTACACTTTGCATCAATACATACAATAAGAAGAAGAAAAAAATTATAAGAATGGTGAAAAAAAAATATTAATAAAAATATGTACAACTTTTTCATTGCAATATGGATTACATATTTTTGCAAAAATTATACTAAAAACCATTTATTATATTTTTTATTTTTGTTTTTGTTTTTTTGTAAAAATTCTTTATTGTTTTATTGAATTTTTCTTATTATAAATCGTCGATTTTCTGCCCCTTTCGTTGCGTTTATAACTGAATTTGTTGTTTTAGCCACGGACTTAGCCATTTGCCATGCATAATTTAATACGCAAATGTATTGGAAAACATTTTAAATTGATTGCAGCAATAAAAGCGCCACAATACAGCACAAATAATCACAATACTCGTAAAGACGAAATGTAAATGTTTCCTAATAATTTGTGCAATATTTTTATGAGCTTGCGTCTGGAAGCAAACATTACAAATACAAAATTGTAAGCGTAGCATTTGAATTGCCTGCCCCGCCGCAAGCTATGCCAGTCTTCTCAGTCTACCCAGTATAGCCAGTCTTGCCAGTATTACCAACCTTGCTTTGGTAAAGAAGGCAAACGCTAAGCAGCTTACAAGCTCAAATTCTTCTTCGCAAATTATTTGCTTGCTGTGTGCTTTGTTAGCAAAACTGATTATGGCTCGAAATCTTGCAAAAGGGGCGAATAAACAAATGCAATTTCACATTAAGAATTGCATAAAAAAATGTATAAAATTATATAAACTTTAATAACGTAGAAAATTTAATTTTCTACTTAAACATTTTAATACCACACAATGTTGTGGTTTCAGGAAGCAAATTTTGTATATAAAATACATTAAAAAGGATTGCGGTTTCCATAATGTAAACAAAAATTCTTTGCAACAAAGAAACAAAGTATCTTTTACAATTAAATTTAACTTTATTAAAATTCAATGAATTCTAAACTTTAAATTGTATTTAACATTTTAGTTAAGTTTTTGACTAATGAGTTCTTTTGGAATTTTTTTTGGAAATTTTGGTTAAAAAACTTATCTTAAAATCAAAACACATGTAAATACTTAAAAGATACTTATTCACAGTCTTAATTTCGATTTATGTTTATAAAATTTATTTTTCTTTGTTATTACTGTTTCATTGTAATAGCAAGAACAAAGACCAAAAATTTACCAAAATTTTACAAATCCATACCACACCGGCATTACTCATACTAAGCAGGCAACACCTCTTCGCGCAATTTTTACAGCTTCGAAGATTAATGATGTTTACCTTTCGATACACGCACTGCAGTTATCCACCAAACCTACAGCACAAAGGCATTGTGTAAATCCATTAAATTCGTTTTTCCAGCATCAAATCGCAGTCTTGCACTGCACTAAGGTAACCGACGTGCGGGGTCACTGACACCTTCTGAATTTTAAAACTTTTTATTGTTTGTGATAAATCTCGTTTGGAATTTTATGTGGAAATAATTCAGCATTTCCAGATTGAATTAAAGTTCAAACTGAATTTGAACTGTGTTGGAGTTTATGCTTCACAATACAAAGATGAGTTTTTTATGATTCATATGCGTTTCTAGTGTATTGTGCTTAAATCCCTCGAATTGAAATATCAAATGTGAAAATCTCATGAAATTCATGAAAAAATTGCATTAATTTTATGTTGACATTTTATGTTAGTCAGACGATGTTTTCTGCCAACAACAAAGAGAAAAAGTCAACAGCAAAAAATTCAACAAAGAAATGTATTTATGAGTTTTTAATTAATAATTAATTACCTTGATTAATATTTTGTATTGTTTTGTAATAAATAATTTATAACTGTTTGTGTACATGAAAATCATATTTTCTACTCATTAAATTTCTTTTATTAAGAGTATTTATTATTGTCTCGCCATCCATGTGAGTTTCTTTTTTTAGTTATTTAATTTTATTCTTTATTGCTTACTGATTTTTCGAAAGTGAATCAGTAAATTTAAGATACTAAATTGCTTACAATAAAACTTCGTTGCATTTTATGTGTTAGAAAAATTATTTTCAAACATTCTTACCTTTGTGGAAGGATGCTGACAGACTTTTTAATTGCTTTCAAAATTCTTGTAAAATATAAACAAGCAAAACTTTCCCATACAAGTTTTGTTTAATGTTCCACAATATTTGGAAACTGTTATAACGAAGTTGTTTAAATTACTTATTCCCTAAAGTACTAAGTTTCTCCAAAAAGTAAAACGAGTAGCATAACAGCACTTCACATTACATCACATACTCAATTTGAAGTACAGCAATCAGTTTTACTTTAAGATAGTCCCTAAAGAGACAACTGCCACCTCATGCTCTTATCAAAAGATGCGACAACTAACCAAGGAAATAATAATAACAAGGAGACAACTGTTCGAAATATTTTGAATTGTGTGCTGGTTTCAGAGTTAGTAGACGAACCAAAATTTTAAGGTATTTTACTTATTTTAAGGTATGAACACATATTTAAAATCCTTTAAATTTAAGAAGTTCTATATAACTAAGTAGGTATATATGCCACATATAGAATGCCCAATTTTACCAAGATATTCGGCTTACTTCTACCAGTATTTCTCTATTCTCTGTAAGGTATTACTCTATTCTTTGAAATTAGTCGACAAACAAGTAGTGGAGAAAATTTGAAGTGGGTATCTAAATCCTTAAGAATATGCTTAATGTATTTTTTTTTTTGAAATTATTGCACATGTTAGAGTTGCAGAAAGCGAAACTACCGTTATGTAGTATATACAAAAAGTGAAAGATAACGTTGTATCTGACAGTTTTCAAGTTTTCATTTTATCTTAGAAAGATGATTGGTAAATCTGGTGTAACTTTTTTAATCGTGTAATTTAGTGAAATTTTCATTTTTGATTGGTAAATATCGAGCTAAATACTTAACACTAAGATTAATTTATAACAATTTATCGATATTTCACCAGAGTAGCAAAACAGCTGTCTTATATGACTATATATAAAGTGTGATTTGATCCGGCATAAGTACATATGAAAAATATTATATAAATGGCTACTAACACAAATACAAAAATGATAGATTATCTTAAAAACGTTCAATTGGGTAACCAAATTTAAGAAATCGAGAATAAATCTAGATTGCATCCAGATTTACTAGGTGAAAACGCTCTTAGTGTCATGACTGATTGGACCTTTAACAGAAGAATTTATTAGTCAGATGGTATTAATATCATAGAACGTTTAAAAAGAGTATGATTTTTCATGTCTTACTTTTGTTGCAAGTCTTTAGGAGTAAAGATATTGGCATATGTACAGATATGAGTTCTTACCGGTTTACTTCATACTTCATACCTTATTGTTATTTAAATTTATTTTATTATACACAAAATATAACGAAATTTTTTTTCTCACTTGTTGAATCAGTTTAGACTTTTACTAATATATGTGTCAACATATATTATATATTGTGAGACGTTGGGACATCACACTGTCCCACTGAAATGAAGAACTATCTGAAGTAGACCACGAAATGACTTGAGTCCTCTTTCGTCCTTCAATTCTCAAAAGTCATTGTTGAGTTAAAGCTAAATGGCTACCGTTCACATGACTATATCTCTTATTATTGCAAGCAGCTGTTTTAGTTTGAGGTTGGTTGCCAAGTCACCATCAACACAATGGTGTCCAAAGACAGTCATTCTTCTGACAGAGCTGACTCTGGACATTTGCACAATATATGTACCGTTATCTCCTTTTCTTCTAAACATAGTCTGCAAGTGTCTTCCTTATCAAGAGTTATCTGTTATCTGTTACTTCAAGTTACCATGTCCAGCAATCAATAAGGTCAGCCAACTTAGAGTGTTGCATAGATAGCTTAACACTTTTGTCGTGAGTTTAGTCTGTCTATAAGTGCTCATTTCTCCCCACCTGCTAAGATGAAGTGAAGTTAATCACTTATCGACATAGGCTACAGTCATGTTATTGCCCAATGGTATTCTAGGCTCTAGCTCGCCAGAAGACAAAACTTCTGTCTTGATTCTAGCAATATATCTGTCTAAGTAATCTAATTATTAAAACTTGTTTTAAAACTAACACAAAATTAGAATTTTCTATAGAGCTCATCATTTTTATTAACTTGATGCGTGTCTAAAATATATATGGTTTCGAAAAAAATAATAAACTCAATGCAGTATTTTAGCTTCTGAGACACCAAACTTGATTAGTTTCACATTGTACAACAAGTGCATAAAAAAATGTAATAAAATTACATTAATGAAATCTTCACCCCACTTTTATGAGCGTGTCCATCAACAATTACATTTTGTATATTATTTTTTTGTATTTTTGTATGAAGCATAAAAAATTCATGAAAATGACATATTTTTCTAATTACCGCGCATTTAAGCTTATCCTAAATCTTATATCTGCACCAATGCTAATATATATCAAAAGGCAAATACAGCTGTGTTAGTTCCCTGCTTCTCTTATGACTACAACTGCTCTTTTTTCATTCTTTTTTTTTTGTTTCTAATATTTTAATGTTAACTATAATGTTTACATAATATGTCAATTAAAAGCAAGAACAGGCTACATAAATTGTTTGGGCAGGCAGAGACGACAAGCAAATGACACCCCTCAAATTCAGTACACGCATAAAATATCTAAAAAAAATTTATATTTTTCACTGTCCAAAATGAATTTATAAGAAAATTTGATTTAATATTGCAGTTAAGAAAAAATTGTTTTTGGCCCATAAATTGTTGAGTATTTCAAGTATTTAAAAGATACTGTACCACATGCTTTTAAAAGTTGTTTTCACTTTAATTAAAATAAAAACAAAATGTTTTGTGTATGTATGGAAAAAAACTTAAGAAAATTTATGTACCCTTAAGTCGTAACATTTCCATTTTCCACAAATTTTAATTTAAATAAAACTTCACATAACTGCAACAAACTCTATTGCAGCAAAAATTTTAGCTTCAGTGAAAAACGATCGATTTCACTAAATGAATTTACCCATTAACAAAACTGCTAACATTTCTTGCTGATATGCTTACTTAGGCTAAATAAATGATTGCTAAACTTCTCACTTCTCTCTTCTCACTAAAACTCAAAAATATACTATATCACTAAAAATATAAAATAACTCGGGGGAAAATAGCGAGCACATCCTTGTGAAGCCATTTTATGTGTATATTTCAAATAAAATTTAACGCTGAATTCAGCATAACCACTGCACTTCCTTTAGAGAAAGTCAAAATATACAAAAAAAAAATATATATTTGTATCAGCTACACAACCCCATTAGTTTTTAATAAGGCACTCGCTCTTCAAATGCACAACCCTCGAAATTAATTTGATTTTCCATTATATTTAGTTTAACATTTGTTATTTTGTATCCACTAAGCATTTTTATTTTGCTTCGACTGTAAGCGGGGGTTTCATCACTCATCGTGTGTCACTACATTATTGTGACAAATATTTATAACGTGCATCTTCCTTACTGTGTCCTGTAGCGCTTCTATTTAGATTTCTTGTAGTGCTGCTTCAACTAGAATTACATACTCGTTCGTTCATAAATAAATCACGACAAAAGAAGCCCTCCAAAAATTTGCTTTAACATATTTTGGGGTAAAAATTATAACAATGAAGTTCCCCAACTAGTGAAGGCCGTGCAAAGAAAATCTACTAAAGAAAATTAAAAGAAATTAAAGCAAATGAAGTCATCGCAAATTGTTGTTCTGTGTAAGAGAACGCATACATCATCTTCACATCCGTTCATTTACATCAGCATCCGTATCCGTATCCTGATTATCTTTTGGCTGAAAATGTCAATACTGTTTACTTGTGTCTGTTGTGGAAAGGAGATATGCTGTTATATTCGTACAAAATTTATTCACTCTACAAGTGTTGCAGTTGTTGGGGGGCGTAGTATGGCTCAAAAATTTTGGCTTCTCGACTTTAGTGTTCGGAAATATTTTTAAAGTAATTTATTATTTGCGTTTTGTATGAACTGTCTGCATTTCTTTTGTATTTAAATTGAAATCGATGAAGAGTTTAAAAGGTTTTGTAATACATGTCAAATAGTAGTTATAGTAGTTGCAGAATAATAGTGCCATTTGTATTGTAAAAATTTCTTTAAGTTCTGTAGCTTAAACTAAATTAATATAGTTATTTTTATTATTAGTGGTTTTTATTAATAATTTTTAAAATATTTTCTAACAAAGATATATAAATTTCTACTTAATATAGAAATTTTATTTAGCAAAAATTATATTAATGGTTTCTCTTTTCGACTGGGCAGCATACTATATCTATAATCTTAGAACTACTAATAAACTGTTTAATTAAATTTAATTTTCAAAAATTCCTATAACCTTAAAGTTAAAAATTATTGAATTACAACCAAAATGCTTCATAGACAACCCATTAGTTTAATAATAAACCACAATGATTTCAATTTAAAATTAGTTTGCATTTGAAATGCCCAGTAAACTAACTTTAAGCATATCTTGTATCATTTCTAAAGATTAAATGGTGAAGCTAAAATTTCTTTTAATTGTTAATTAAAATTTTTGAAAATGATTTATCACCAAATGTGGTCAGTCATTTCATTTGTATAGTCGAAACGTTATCATCCGCCATCCAATGCATTATTGTGCATTTCATGTTACTATTCGACATGGCCTACGAAGAGAATGCATTAGCCAGCATTGCCAACAATTAAAATTGCTCAAAGGCAGACAACCAGCTGCGTTTTATCAACACATTAAATCAATTTCAAATCAATTTAAATTTAACCCATTCAACCGAAATTTAAATAGATTACATAAAAGTGATAAATGATCACATATATAACGTAATTGAACACTCAGTTAAGCTCGCTAATGAGTTGAAAATTAAAATAAAAATAAACGAAACTAATATATAAATGAATTTAATAGAACTACCTGAAACACAAAAATGTTTTCTACCGTAAAAATCAATCGAAAGCTAAAATAAATGATAGTTTATAAATTATATTAATTACAGGGATATATTAAAAAAAAAGCTAAAAACGAATTCGTACAAATTAAATGATGTGAGAAAATTATTTAAAGCAAAATAAAGGAAAAAAGAGATAAATATTTTTCAAAAGCATTTGGATATTATTAAGTTATGAATTATAATTCTCATCTGGTTTCATTTTTTGGATATATAACTAGCTTAATAATATAAAAATCCAGTTGGCAAGTGGCCAATAGCTATAGTTGCTATACTTTAATATAAGTTTGTGCTAATATATTGAAATATGCTTCATGTTTCGAATTGTAGCATGGTGATCGTATTATAGTATTCCATGTTGATGCTTGATATATTATTCCGAAATATTTTGAAAGTGAAAGTTATCCCAAATACGATATATAACACCATAAAAAATAACTATATTATATACAAGAAAGTATTTATTTTAGGTATAAAATTGTTCCTATTAACTTTACATAAACTAAATGCGAGAAGCTGCATTTGAAGCCAATGTTGAACCATAAAATTTGCCTAAAGCTGTTCCAAACGAAACAATGTAATTGCCATTTAATACTTTTTAAATTACATACTAAAAATATGTGAAACTTATATTTATTTATATGAACCCATTAACATTCAAAGAATTATTAAGAAAAAAATATATTCAATCACACATCCAGAGCAAAGCACGGAAAGTATCAACAACTTCCTTTATACTATCGTATAAAAAGTTATATTGTTCGGATTTTAGTGAAACTAATTAGCTGTTTCAAATTACCTTATACTTAACTTAACAAATTTGAGTTGCTCGTTACACTTAATTGCAAAACTGAATTTGTTGATAGGTTATCTAATGGGTCATCATGCCAATATAATTATCGTAATAAGTTGGATCTTTCTGCAGAAACAACGTGTCGACTCTTCTTTTAGGTAAATGATAATTGGACTCACATTCTCAATACCTATCTGACTTTGATCTAGATTAAAAATAGATTACTGGGTCATGAGTTCTTAGCTGCATTTGAAGTTAGAAAGTCTTCCACAGGTGACATTTTTAATCAGCATAAAAGACGAGCCGTGATCGTAGTTTGTTGGTTCGTTGGGAGCCATCGCCACGTATATATTCTAGTGTATATACATTAAGACCGAAAAGTTTTCGGAAATTCTCATTTAAAATTCGCGCGCTGTATATTTTTCGATATTTTAAGTTTATGTAGTTTGGCAGCAATGTCCTTAATTACTATGCCAAAAATGAGCGCGATCTGTCAGACAGTTCGTTTACGGCAGCTGTTGAAACCAGTTCACCTCAGTAGGGCGTTGCGAAAAAAACAATGGAAAAAAATATTGAACAAAGAGTTTGCATCAAATTTTGTGTTTCGAACGAAATTTCGTGTGCAGAATCGTTGCGAATGCTACAAAAGGCTTATGGGGAATCAGTTTTATCGAAAACTCAAGTTTATGAGTGGTACAAAGCCTTCCAGGACGGTCGTACGACCGTCGAAGACATTTCGCAACGCACTACTGAGGTGAACTGGTTTCAACAGCTGCCGTAAACGAACTGTCTGACAGATCGAGCTCATTTTTGGCATAGTAATTAAGGACAGTGCTGCCAAACTACATAAACTTAAAATATCGAAAAATATACAGCGCGCGAATTTTAAATGAGAATTTCCGAAAACTTTTCAGTCTTAATGTATAACAACTTCTTTGATGCGATGAAAGTCTTTTGATGTCCTCAATTTTTATTACTCTTATATTATTAGTATTTTGTTATTTTTTTGATAGTTTCCGTAATGTCAGCACGGGCCATTCTTTGTGCCTAAGTGGGTCAGGCGTATTAAACCTAACCTTACCCAGTTTCTACTTATTGTTTTAATTCAAAACATTGCATTTTTTTAGGTATAAATTTTATATTCATGCGCTCCCTTTAGCTATCATGTGTATTTTGTTTTTGATTTAGGAGGCACTAGTTTTGGTATATCACAGGTGTCAATTTTTTTAGGAAAAAAAAGAGTGATCTTTATACTATTTTGGCTGGAATGAAGTCTGTATTTGGCTTTGTTGGTAATAATAATTTTTCAGAATATAAATTTTAACAATTGATATCATTCGATTGCATAGATTCTATGTAATCGAATAGTTTATTTATGAAACTCAGTAAAAACGTATTATATACGAAAAAAGCTATTTAAACTCAGTTATGTGAATGAAGTATAGTAATGAGTGAGTGAACTGCCATTACAATTGGTGTTGTTTTGATTATTGGAAGAAATTACAATATTATTTCTAACTTATGCAAAAAAATATATTGCATTTTATATAAGTATGCATAATTTGTTTTGTTTAAAGTATTAATAACCAACAAATAACCTAAAACTCATTAAATTATCTTCTTATGCTAATTTTTTATAGTAAATACATATATTTCTGACAAAGAGGCGTAAAATTTTTTCCTGCCAACAATTATATTAGCAGCAACAACAGTAATAATAATTAATAAATCAGAAAATTAATGATGCCTCACCTTGGGTGGACATATTCACCCAACAAAATTATGGACTAAAAATTTTATGAGGTGCAGTGAAACAGCAATAAAAATAAATGACAAGAACTGCATATTCTTACGGCAATGCCAACTAACCAATGTGGAAGACAGGCATTAAATAGTAATAGTAACTCACCCTTATCATTAATAATTTTCCTTTTAGTATTTTTGTTTTTCCAACTTTCTATTTATTTTTCCAACAAAAACAATTACAATAACAAAGGGAAAAGAACATAAACAACACGCGTTTAGCTTGAGTTCGTTCTGTGAAAAAAGTATCTGCACGCTTGTTTATATAAAATTGGAAATGTAGTATTTTATCTCATGGTTGATGATACCCTGACATTTCTAAAATTATATTTATTGTTATTATTTTCTTGTTCCTATAACGAGTATTATAAAGTTCCTTCATTTTCCTTCTTTACTTTTTT
>NC_051846.1:167505223-167513645 GCF_002237135.1 Teleopsis dalmanni | reverse complement strand
ACCCATGAACTTCAAGTTCATAGTTCAGTAACTTCGAAACATGTAAATATCTCAAAATCTAATGCGGGCATTTTTGTAAATATTCTATTTACTGTATCTTGTTTCGTGGTAATCTGTTATTTGCAAAAAAGATAATTTAGAAAAATTTGCTTAATTGTAAAAATTAATGAACTGTACAATACATATACTTTAACACTAATCTTAACATAAATTACAACAATTTTTAAAAATGTAACAAAAATTTCTTCTCACGCTTTCATAAATAAATCCAAAGCGTACAAAATTAGTTTTTATTCATTTCACAAAGTTAGACATTAAAAATTCCGTTTATTTTACAATTAAAATGTGAAGAAAAAATGTATAGTTTAAGTTAATTTTTATGCTCTAAATTGGAATTTATATTGCAGCACATGAATAGTATATATAACAATATATACAATATATAACTTTTACAGTAATTCAACTTTTTTAGGAGATCTAAAGAGTATCAAATTAACATGCTTTAATACTGTATGCTCCATCCGCATAAAAATAAAACAAAAAATCGTAATAAAAATTAAATAGAACAAAACTAGATACTCGCTCTCACATATTGTATCACACAAATATGTTACAATACGGATTGAAGCATGCATAATTATGTATATTTTTTTAATTCGTTGTATATTATATATTATCCTAAATTGTCAATTAGTAAGCTGTACATTTAGCTTAAATGATAGCTGAAGTCTAATTAGGCAACGAGTGTACTGATTGCGTAGCCTAGTAGAGTGAAATGAACTGAGTGCTATGAACGTCCGTTGTGGTTCATCCACTGCATTGCATTTCATTACTGTTGGCAGCATTTCTGTTTCAAATTAGTTGCAAATGAGCCGCCATAAAAAGAACAGCACAGAAACAGAAGTTGCTACTTTAACATATAAAACAGAAAAAAAAAAAACAAAAACATGAGTATATGTCAGTGGCAACAACAACAAATTTAACATAACCAACAAACACAAATTTACAACAAAAGTATCTTCTACTTTTGCTGCTTATCTCCTCCAATTGAAATCTTCAATTTTATTTTCTTCAATTTAGCGCATTTCAAGCTCAAAGATACAAGTGCAAGGCAGACAGGCAGGCAGGCAGGCAGGCAGGCAGGCAGACAGATAGATAAAAACCAAATTGTTGGATATTAAAATTCGAAATGGCATAAAAAATTATGTAAATGCTAACAAACCAACAAAATGACTAAAAATTAAAGATAATATATATTTTTTTTTTACTTGGGAAAATGTTAAAAACAATTTGTTGAAAATAAAATATAAAAAAATCTGAATTATATAAAAAATTAGTTTTGATTGTCGTTTTCAAGTGGTACAATTTTTCCCCATAAATATTTTGATTGAAGTCGTAGCTACGTTTTTGTTCTCTCTTTGGTGGCAAGGTTTTACTTAATTAAATTTCAGCTTTTTTTTTTTTGGTTTATTGTTTAATTTTACATTTTTGTTATAAGAATTATGTGTTTTTTTTTCTTTCAAAACTTGATTAAAGTTTGGATTTTGTGTTGCATATGAAACCAGCATGAAATATCTTTTACATCTTCAACTAACAAGTCAAGTCAGTCGAGATGGACTGACAAAATTATGATGAATGAAATTTAAATTATAAGATAAATATGGACTCTTTCAAATTTGAAATTTTTTGTTAATTACAAAGATGTTTGTTTAAATCAAAAAATGAGTAGACTTCTTAAAATGTAGCTTCATATAGGAGGAAATAGTTATTTTTGTAATCATTTATCTTATTTTTGAAAAAATTATTCCAATGAAAATTAATTTTTGTTTGATGTCTAAAGCAAATATTAAATAAAGAATATCAAATGATGTTTTGATGTGTTATTTATATTTTTGGTGTTTTAAAAAAATATCAAAAAATGTAGAAATAAGTTATTAATTAAGAGTGGGGTATCTTAAAAACTCAATCGACAGTTTAAAGAGCTCGAAACGATATATTCCCACAACTAGATTTTTGTAATAGGTATTTTTGTGAAACTCTTTTTTGTTTAAAACTCTATTCCTTTGACAGAGTCATCAAACAATAATTATTATTTATTAAATCTTAATCAATCATAATTTAGAAGATAAATAAATCTTTATTTTAAAGGATATTTTCAACGCATAGCTTGAAGAGTGTGATATGCAAATAAATTAAGGGCATAATGATAACTTTTTTATCGATTATTATATCCTCATATCCTCTGAATTGCATCCATTGTAACTAAAGATGAATAAAGTATACTACATAAGTGGGAAAATGATTATATGAGAGCTTTTTTATCAATTATCATATCCTTATATCTTCTGAATTTCATCCATTGTACCTAACTAAAGGTGAATAAAGTATACTACATATATGGGAAAATTATCATATTTGTGGAATATTATTTTATGGATTTCTCCGATACTCTAATAATCCACTGAACATTGTTATCATCGTGCAAGACTATACACCGTAGGCACCTAATATGTCCTCATATGATGTTTTGTCTTTAAAACTGCTTCTTAAAGGAAACCGTTCGAAACTGATTGCGATCATAAAAAAAATTTACAGAAATAGTTAATGGACATATAAACATAAATCTACAAAAAAAGATATGGTGGATTAGGTTAAGTACTGTGTTACACTCGATGGATCAGACTTTAAATGTGAGAAACTAAATTATGTTTGATCAATAAAAATTTTTTACTTTTATTTATAAACCGGATATTTCTTACATAGAATACATATATAGGTATGTTGAATATATATAGAATAACAATTTATATCGAATACCATATATAGAAATAAAATGATATTTAATTGTATTTTGAATTTCCTATTGTATATGCTGAGCTCAAAATAAATAGAGTTTATATGACTGGAAATTTTAAAGATAATATCTGCAACATAACGTATTTTGAAATAAAATAATACTAATAATATATTTGGCAGGACCCGAGTTCGATTCCTGGTACTTGCAGTCTTAAAAATAATTATTAACGAATAATTAAATATAAGAATTATTTCCAAGATCACTGATGAAGGGTATTTGGCAATACTCGAAACAGCTGTATGGTCAGCCAAAAATTCAATTAATTAAAATGATTTAAAAAATAAATTTTTGTTGTTGTTTCACTTCTGTTCGAAAACCTCTTTATCTAATAATATAATAAATTATAATTTTATTTCATATTTCAAAATGAACACTTCGTATATTATATTTTGAAGTTAAGTCGTATTCAAATGGTATTTTCTATTGTATATGTTGTGCTTTAAATAAATAAAATTTATATCCTTGAAAACTTTTTAATTTATATCTACGAAATGGTTTATGCAAGAACTTTTTGTATTATATTTTTCCAGTTAAGTTGGATCCAGCCTTTTCAGACCTATTTAGACTCAAGCTTAGCTGTTAAGCTTCTATGAGAAACTATTTTAAAAAATGCAAGAAAACTAATAAAAAAATTAGATTTTTTATTTATAATGATAACTCAAGTGAACAGATAAGTTTCTGCGGGAAACTATTTTCAAAAAATTTAAAAAATATAAACAATTTTATAAATATGTATTTTTTACTACATGTATTTCTACAATATAATTAACAGATTCCAAGTGCTTCATAAACACTACATCAATTATTGTCATATCTGGAATGCTTTTCCCTTCCAATCTTATAACTATTTTATTTTAAATTGTTCATTTAATTGTCTTACGTTGTAAAAACATTAAATCCTTATAATATAAAAAATGTTCATGAGGAATTATTTTCTTAGGACTTTAATGAGCATTTAATGCGAAAAGTCATAAATGCTTGACTTCTCTCTTAATAACATAAATTGAAGCCTTTTGAAGCATATCATGCGCTTGGTTTTTAAGCCTAATGTATTATATATTGAAGCTTAAGTATATGTATATAAATATATGTGGTGTATAAATATATGTATAGATATAAATAAATGAAATTTAAGCTATAAAGATAAAAAAAATATTTTAACTCGACTGTGCTGGATATACATAAAAGGGCAATGAAATTATGACCGGATTTAAGCAATACACAATGACGCGCTGTTAACATTGTTGATCCCTTTTCTCTTATAATACCCATTTAAGCATTAAAATAAAAATAATAAAAAAATTAAAAAAATAAGAAACTAAAACTTAAATTTACTGCTCCATTTCACAAAATTTCACCAAACCAAGACAGAAAAAAAAATATTAACGACAATATTTTGTAAGATTTTTTAACATTTTTACGACTTTTACGACTTTTTACTTGTAGAAAAAGTGAAGACCTTTTAAGAGCATAAAAATCAAGATTCAAGCCAACAATGAAAAGCCGCTTACTTAGTAACTGCTGTGAGCAATTAATTTTTAGTTTTAGTTCAACGGTCGGTCTGTCTGCCCAGCTACGCAAGTTTATTTATTAGTCAGTCCATTTGACTGTCTGACCATCTGTCTGTCTGTCTGCCCTTCTGTCTTGATTCACAGAACTTGTAAATCTGTATGTACGTATGACATATTTTCACTTCATTAATAGAACCACCAAATTAACACGCGGCACTGATTCTAACCAACTTGTGCAAACTAAAATGAGGTTTCTGGCTTTTTGGTTCCTGATATGAGATCTACCTAACTACAGACCAGTTAATTTAATTATAATTATTTAAGTGTAAAATTTTAAGCAACTAATTAAAGTAGCTGATATAAAGAAAATATTAACTTACCAAACAAAAAGTAATTAAATGCTATTTTACAAATAATTCCAAGCTTCTACGTACTAAAAAAAAAGTGAAAAATCGTTTTCAAAGCCAACCTAAGACAAACTTTTACAAGATGGGAAATATCTTGTCATTATGTTGGCTTGCAATCTGTACTGGCATTTAGTGACGGAAGTGAAAAATTGTTTAGTTGGAAAATTTAGTTACGGTGCGGAGTGGAGAATAAAGGTGGACAGGTTTTCACTGACTATAATTTTCACATAATTAAAATTCGTGATGTCTTGGGCTGACATATTTTTGTGTAACTTTTTGTCAAGATTTTTTTTCTTTTTATGTTTATCACAATTGCATTCAATTTCTTATTTAGACTGTAAAATGTTCCTTGAAGATATTTTTTTAAGGTTTTCTTCTTTTAATATTTATAATACAATAACTTTATTGACACAGCAAAATTTGTTGTTTTTTGACTGCAATAAATTTTCATCTAAAATAATTAAAAATCATGATGATTTTGTTTAGTAGTTATAAGTTGGCAACTATTTATTATGTTTTTTAATGACTTGGAATTTTCAAAGAAGTAGTAAAAATTGTTATAACTTTTTATGATTTCTTTGAATATTATTTATTACTTTCGGTCTGTAGAAATTTGTATTAAAATTAATTAATTTTAGAAACTTTTTTGGTAAAACAATTTATCATTGTTTATGTTGACATTAACACCATTTTTTGTTGAAGCGATTAAACTGATTAAGTGATTAAAAATGGCGAAAATTCTTACGCTAGTTGCTAACTCGTTGAATGAAGTGAAAATTAAAGTTAAGTAAATTTAAATAAATTTATTTAATATTTAAATAGTTTATATGCTGAACTATTTTTTAGGAAACAACTGATTTGATAATTTATATAAAAATATATAGCACAAAATAAATTTACTTGAGAACTGAAGTACGTAATAAAAGATAAAGAATTCATTTAAAGTTTTACAAAATTCAAGTATTTTGTATAAATATTATAATATATATAACATATTACATTATATAATAGCCGTAATTTTTTTTTTTCAGAGTTATAAAAAAACAGCATTAAGTCTGGTTGGTACAACTTGTCATCAATTTTCAAATATGTTAAATGTTATTTTTTCACATATATTTTTTGTTGTGTTGTGAAATATAAAATACCATATAAACATTGTAAATACTAAAGATTAATTAATTAAAAATTAAGCATTTTTATTTTACATATTTAAATTAATTAAATAATTTATTTATTTAAATTTATTATTAAATGAAATGCTTATATGATTTTAACGAATGACTTAATGAATTTTATAACATATTTCCAGTAAACATTCACAATACACTAATTTTTGAATTTGGCTGCACTGAAACTTAACACGTAAAATTTTTTGCGAGTAAAACCTAACTCTGAAGATTTTAAGAGCATTGTTGGTGCTTCACTTGTTTTCTTTCATAAGTTGCGGGTATTTTTTTGCTACTCTGAAATAAAAAATCAGATGACGATAAAAAACGGTGTAAAAGCTCTCTGGTAACTGTATTGACCATGGAGAAGTCGATTTTTCAACAAAAAATTATTAAAAATGTTTATTATTTAACATATTTTTATTGCTTGTCCTTCTCTATTCTATTCTATCTTTTCTATTGATCCTTCTATCTATTCTAATTTATTATATAATTTATTATCTATCTATACCATAATTTTCAAAAACCGTTTATTGATGGACTTAATTGTAAAATTCAAATCCTATGCAAACACCTTCATTGGTTTAATTTACCTATGCTAACGAGAGCATTTAAGATTGGTTTTGTTTCAAACTTTCCTTGGTCTAAGTTGCCGGTACTTTTCAAAGTATTTTCTCTAAAGTTGCATGGAAGATAATAACCTAAATACTTCCTACGTAATTCATATAGACAGATTAAGATGATTGACTATGTAAATTTGCAGTATAATGACTCTAGTAGACTCCATATACAGTTCACTTAAAAATTTTTCTCATTTATAGATTGAATTGGTTGGTTTTAGGTCTTAGATCCCCACATATATTGTGACTCTACTTGGAATCGGTCTTACAATATGACATAATTTCCAGGAAAATATTTCCCTTAATTGATTGATTAACAAAGCAAAGGAAACACCAGAACAATATAATGCGCATGTTGAGCGCTAAAAGCAATTTCAATTAGAAATTTCTGTTGCAACAAGTGTAATAGTTTCTGATATTTAATTTAAAAGATTTATTTTCTGATAGTTTACTAACTTTATGTTATCAATGTTATATCAAATGTAAAGTAAATATTACTTTTATTAACAAAAAAAAAAAAAGAGCACGTACCAACAAAATAATTAGTTCTAAATAGAATTTGAAGAGATTTGTACGATATTTTTTTGTTATATTTCTATTTCAAACGTGCTTATATAAAATTTTAAAAATATGTTTATCATTCTATTGTAATCAAAATTTTATATATATCATACATATTTTTCAATAATTTACTAAAAATAATCAAAATTTAAAATTACAAAATCTGCTACACTTTTTAAAATAATCTCTTCTCTAAAAAAATTATGTTAAATAAACGAAGAAAACATATTTCGTAGCACGTGATCTGCTTAAGTTTATTAAAATTTATGTTGGAAGCTTAAAATAAATACTGTTTTATATATAAAATATCACTTTATTACCCGCTGATAAGTATTTCAAGTTCAAATTGTACATTTTAAAAACTTTTATGGTTTTTTTTGAAATTATCACAATATTAAAATTTTCACTTTGCACATTTGTTGTCATTGTTTCCGAGTTGTAAAATGAAGCACGTATTTCAGTCGAAGTGAAATAATCTCGTTATCATGAGTATCTTTATGGGTTAATCATCATTTATTCTAATCTACTTTATTAACAAATTCCTAAAAGCAAACATCAAAAAAATGTTTATTTTGTATTTGCCAAACTGGTAGATACATTTTTATTTGCCGTAACTTTTAACATTATTTACTTGATTATTGCCATCATAATGAGATATAATGAAAGATACTCGTATCTGTATGAGTTTATGAAATGTTATAAGGATTAATTCTAGCTGACGTGATAATGTTCTTTTGAAATTTGTTTTTACAATATGACATAAATTTATTTAAGTCATTTTATTATGTAAATTTAAAGAATAAATAATTAAATATTTACTTTTAAAGGTTATCGTATGATATATGATAACTTTATTTACATAGCACATTTTTTGAGCTATCATGTGAGATACATCAAGTTATCATTTGCAAGGGCTATATGATAAAATGACGATATCTGCGTCAAGTAAATCTGAGTACCTAATTTTGTGTTAGTTAAAGAAAATGGAATTAAATACATGTTGTAATTGTATATGGTGTAATGGGAAAAATGTATTTACTGATTCGTAAAAAAACTACATATAAGCAAATACTTTTTTGTGCAACATAAGTAATATGACTGATATGTAAAAGTAAAACGGATTATCGTTAAGAAAAACCAAAAATAAGTATGATTAAACATATGATAAAGTTCATCAATATGTAAATATTGCAATATTTCGTTTCAATGCAAATAACATTAGATTTTGATCGGTATAATTTACAGACATAGATCACAATACTGGTGACTGCGTCATTCAAAGTGTCACAAACTTAAAGAA
>NC_051846.1:167493607-167505123 GCF_002237135.1 Teleopsis dalmanni | reverse complement strand
TTATACCGGCGATCCAAAGAGATTCCACTTAAACCTGTTGGAACATTGTGTTTTCGTATAATGAAAAAACTCAAGGTTTTAAAGCATCTTTAACGATGCTTAGAATGCTGTTTAGTTGGAGGTCTTGAAGTTGATAAACATTCTCAAAGAAGTGGGCCCGTAAGCTAATAAGCTAAGACAAAGCAAATAAGAAGATTTTTTATCGTCTTTCCCATAGCTGTCACAGGTATGATTGAAGGGGAGATGGTTTCTTAATATGCAATGACTTATAAGCAAACTTACCATAAGAAAGGGACCACTAAATTATTAAGCAAAGAAAATGCAGAAGAGAAGCACTTTCTTCATCTTTCCCATAGCTGTCACAGGTATGTTTGAAAAGGAGATGGTTTCTTAATATGCAATGACTTATAAGTAAACTTACCATAAAACTGATAGTGGAAAGTGGCCAAATTGTATACAGACTCAGTCTGCATTTCGTTGCGTCTTCCCATCTTTTACTAAAAAGTTGAGCACAGAAAGAACTCAGTAACAGTTTAACGATAATACGATAATGTTAACGTTATGCGCATATTGTTTAGGTGCTCCGAATGAAGTTCTAAAGCCTTCTAATATTGAACACCTTATTATCCTTTAAATTGTTGTGTCCACCTGTTGTTAGAATTAACGCCCTCAGAAGCCGCTTATGGCACGGTGGCTAGCCCGGTATGCTCGCCAGTGTTGGGGTGGGGTTCTTGGCAACTGAGGCTACGCTGTAGACAACAACAAAGAAAAAAAAATCGTGCCATGTTCATGGTACCATGGTGATATACAAAAACTCAAGTCGTGAATGAAGTACCCATCGATCGCATGAAGTCCAAGGTAATGTCAATAATATTTATATTATTTTTTTTAATGTAATAACAGTTTACTTCTATGCAGACCTACATAACAAAATATTTTAATGTCATATTTTAAAATTTTATTAAATAAAATATCATTTTTTCAAATAATTTAGTTTCAAATTCTTTTTTTTTTTGCCAGAGTTCTGCTTAATACCCGGTATCTTGACAAATATTGAAAGGTGATTCCTTTTATATGTTTTTTTCTCTTTCTTAAATTTTCCTCAGTTTAAGGCATGCTTACATAAAACTCCCTGTATGTTCATATATTTTTATTATATTTTATTGAAGCATTGATGATTCTATTTATTATCCCACAAGTGACACAGCTGTTGCTACGTCCTGTGTAAATAAAGAAAGCAAATTCTCTTAGTTTATTATTTTGTGGCAAGGAAGTGTGTAAAAGTATATTATTGAACTAAAAGAAATTTATTAAAAATGCTTTAAGTAAGTATAGCCAATTCCTTTTTTATTAATTGTTTCACTTTTCATCTATAAATTTATATCTGTCTATATGTAAATAAATATATATGTTTATATAAAATATACATGGAACGTATATATAAATGAGCTAAAGCTAGCAATCTTACTCCTTCCTTTGTGTCTCATTTTACTTACACAAGCACTCTAACGTATTGTGAAACCTCCTTTCTTTAAAATATGAAAGAATTTCGGGTACCAATAAATCATTCATCCATTGCTTGAAGATAAAGAGATTGTTGAAGAGATGAAGAATTGTTAAAATGGATATAAATTTTTTTAAATAATTTAGACCAATGTTTCTCAATCTTTTATATTTTTTTTAACTGACATAATATTCATAATCGGTGTTCTTTTTTTTATTCTTTCTCTTCTTATTCTTCTTATTCTTATTCTCATTCTTCTTATTCTAATTCTTCTTCTTATTCTCCTTCTTATTCTCATTCTTCTTCTTCTTCTTTGCTTGATCAAACACAAGTTAGTGTCTAAAACACTTTTACTCAATAGTGGCTGTGACCACTGACCACTGATGGTCTACTTTAATAAGAACTCCCTTGAATTCTGATAATAAGTTGTTCAGATGATTTTATAGAAGTATACTTTAGAAACCTAGCATATCTTCCCGATAAAATATATATTGCAATTGATTTAAGAGTGTGCAATTCAGAATTAGTAAAAGCAGTGTTCGAAAATGTCACTAATCAGTCGACGAAAAACGACATATATCCTTCATCTTTCTGATATACAAATTCTTTTTTTCCCGTATACTACAACAATATATTACTTCGTATTTAATAGTCAGGCTTGGTGATCAGACTTCCAAAGCTCATAATGTCAATTTAGGTGTAACTTTAAATTACCCACTCAGCAATCGATTTGCCTCCTTTTGGGAGTACGCCTAATGTTGGAAAAAACTGAGTTGTATGCTTTAAACTTGATTCGCTTTATGATGATCAGAGTTTCTGACCTACTTTGGAATTTGAATATCTTTCTTAGGACGATCTTTTAAAATTTTTAGGTTTCCGGAAATGTAAATTGCGCTGCCTTACTGACCTACTCTTACTGTTAAATAATATATATGAGCATTTTATTTTTCTGATTCAACTTTAGTTTTGAAAAGGGAATGAGGTTCATTTAGAGTTTATATAAAGAGTTTATAAATGCCCTGCTCTATTTTGATGTTGTGTTTCCGAATTAACTATTATCAATAGTCAGATATTTCATTGTTACTTTCTATGCAGTTGACTGTTAATGCTCTCGGATTCTGATAACTATACTCGTAACAAGTGATAAAATAAGAGGAACGGTTCAAACGTAAGTTTGGACTTGATAGATGTTACTGAGGTGTTAAAATTTTTTTTTTAATAAAAAAAACTCTTTTTTGTCAAAAAATTTTAAATAGTTTCAACAAATTAATGAGAATTTAAAAGATTGATCAATTTTTTCAATTTTTATTTTATTTTATTTAATACTTCATTAATTCATTAATTTAAACTTAATTAATTGTTATTAGGATTTTTCTCGAGTAATGCGCTTTTTAAATTTTAATAACAAAAACTGTAAAGGAAAATATAAGAGAAAGTGAAATTAATGAACAACGGACCAAACATAACAAAAATTAATTCAATATTTCTTAGCGCTAAACAGCTAATGAAACACCATAACAACGTAGTGCGGAATAACGCATTTATTCCTTTTTTATAAATGTACGTTGCTCTTATACATTTGACTTGCTCAAATATTAGAAATTTAGTCATTTTTTATAGAAAGTCAGTTAAAACAAAACTATATTTTGTAGTTATGTCTGAATTAGAAGTTTACTAGAAATATTTCCTAACCAAATAAATTTATGGTCCATTAAATTTATAAAACAAAATTACAAAATATCTATTGTCGATACTTGAGTTTAATATTTATTAAATTCAATCCTTTCAAATCCTTTTTTCTTCCACCAGTAAAGTCATCCATATAAGACCATAAAAGACAGCCACATCCAGAAAATGCCTGTACATCAATGAAATTTTCTTTAAAACATTATTGCTTCTGAATTTTTTTACATGCCGTAATCGAAGTAGTGCCGTCGTTCATCCTCCAGGACTACTCGTATTGCAATGCTTCGTTGCAATTCAATTTTGCTTAGAACCATAAAAATCGTTTACGTGGTTGTTTTAAGTGCAATATCATAAAAAAAAAACTGAGAAGAAATAAGGCACTGTTAAAATATTCTATTCAGATGTTAACTTTCCATGCCTTGAGAAAAGCATTAAAAAATCAAACAATAAATAAAACTACAAACAGAGAGACTGACTTTACTTCATCACTTGTATTCAAGTTAAGATTTATTAAAAAAAAACTAAAAAAATATAAAACAATCAGAGAAAAATATAGATCCTTTTTAATATTTTACAAATATTAAGATTGATTAAATTTAATATAGAAATATATGGAATGCATTAATAAATGGAAAAAGTTAGCAGGTTGATGAAAAAGTTTGGCTTTACTTTTCGTAAATGGAATACAACAAATTTCTCTGTGACACTAAAACTCCACTAAAATCACGCCTTTGAAATGCATAATGAAAGATTCCAAATGCTAAAGGTTCAAGTGCTAATAACCCTATACAATTTTCGGTAGATGGAATGCATCAAAAGCCATTGTGTGACTATGAATTCCCTCAAACCATTTCTTAGGAACGTATAATGGAGATTTCAAATAGAATAGGTTTGCCAATCTCGTAAAATGAAACTCCGTATTTTCGAATCAAATATAAAATCTATGCTCTTCTATTACTGTGAAAGATGAAAAGTTTCCAACCGCATTGAGTCAAAAATACAGACCTACATAAATAAGTGCGCAGAATACTTGGTCTAAGATGGTATGAGAGAATAAGAAACAAAGATCTGTTAAGCCGTACACAACAAAAAACCGTTTCAGTACTGATTGGCCACAAACTTCGAAGACCTGCAAACCATGCTGCAAGAACAGCATTCAGATTGAACCCCCAAGGCTCTGGAAGGCCTGGCGCATCAGCACAAACTTGGCGCAGAACTATAAAGTATAGATTATCGAGAAAAATCTATAGAGAAAAATGTGGAATTAATAGACAACATATTATCTAAGTTTCTAGTTTAAATTAAAAAATCACGTTTTCTACAACTAAATAGAGTCTATGTCTAAGTTTTCTACGACTTAATATCAAATTTTCTTCAAAATTGTTTCGCCTTTTTTTTTATATTATCTCATTTTCTTTACTTTTGCTTTCCCTTCTTCTCTTTCCTTTTCTTTTTTTTTTTTCTTATCTTTTCTTTATTTCGAAATGATATAAGAAATCTGTTCGAAAAAATATTTTACCATACAACCGCGGGTCATCCAAGCTTAAACTAGCTTTCCAAGCTTAAGTAAATCAGAACAGTACTTGAAATCATCAGCGTTACTGCTCTTGATCGCCTGCAGTACCCACTTTGTCACTTGCTTTATAATGAAGAAAGATTAATAAAAAATGTTTATTTGACATATTTATTTAATATTTTTTTGATGTTAGCTACCTTTTCCAACTTTCAATCTATAATTGTTCAAAACAATTCTTTAGATTTTTCTGATATTTTTCTGAGTAGCAGCCCAAAATGCAAGAGCGGCTTAATTTACACATCCAGAACATCAATAATGTCTTCTGATAAGGGAACTTAGGGAACTTATTATTTTACAAGAATATTTTTATCCCTCAAAAAACAGTACATAATCCACAAATACTACAGGTTTTTTGAGAAAAACTAGATTCGATCTGTTGGCAGAATTCATTTGTACTGGAACTACTTCTCAAGGGGCTAAAAACATGGTTTTAAAGACACTTTAAAAAATGTTTGATGGTTTTGTCAAAGAAATGTTGCGTCAAACATCTCTAAATTCTTAAAAATGTGTACTACAAAATCTATTTAGAGACTTAGAGACTCTACCTAGTGCCGCTAGAGACCAATAAATCTATGTGTGACTTACAACCAAGCCTGAACTTTACAAAAACTCTTATAACTTGTCAACTAATAGTCATAATGGCAATAAATTAAGACATATATATTAAGTGGATATGTACTTTAAAACTTTTTCCATTTGCAGTCTAAACTATATGTTATACCAAACTTTTTTCGCAATATATTGGGTTACATTAAAAAAAAAACTTTCATGTTTCAACAATAATAAGTAAATTATTATTTAATTTCAACAATTATTAATTATTTCAGGTTTACGAAACTTTTGCTAATACATTAAATAGACAATTATTTCAGCTATTAATAAGTCAAGAAGACATAAAAGTCAAATTACAGGTTAAATAATTTGTACTTGACCTATAAGTACTTTGTATATGTCAAATTGTCCGAAATTTATGTCAAAGTTCTGGTTCACTGCTTCGTCAAAATATTTTTCTTATATAATTTAGAGATCAAATTATTTTGTGCTATTTTGTCTACTTTTATAATTTATTTATTTTTGTGAATTGTAAATAAATTTACTTAAATTTAACTTAACACTCGAACGACTCTCAAAGACACATTTCTTCAGGGCTTTCAGATAAAACGATGTCACTTTTTGAAATGCAGTTTAATTCATTCGAAAAAGTTAAAGTCATAACAAGCCAACAAATAATTTTCAATTTTTTTAAATTAATTTTTTTTTTTGCCAATATAAATAATATTTTGACTATAATAAAGTTATAAAAATACCAAAAATGGTAAATTTTACGATATTTTTGGCACATTTTCCCTACG
This sequence comes from Teleopsis dalmanni, assembly GCF_002237135.1. Lineage (NCBI taxonomy): Eukaryota > Metazoa > Arthropoda > Insecta > Diptera > Diopsidae > Teleopsis > Teleopsis dalmanni. The sequence goes on along the minus strand of NC_051846.1, from coordinate 167,499,005 downwards.
AACATTTAGCAGATAAACGAACGAAACATTGGCTTTTGGTGGATTCATTTTGGAATATGATTACTTTGGTGGCTTTATACTTGTTGTTAGTATGTTATATGCCTAAATGGCTTAAAAAGTGAGTACAGAATTATTTAGCATAAAGAAACTAAGGAACTCCACATATTCATTATTATTTTTTTGTAATATTTTTAGTCACAAACCTTTGGAACTGAAAACCATACTTATAGTCTATAATATTTCAATGGCTGCTCTTAATGCTCATATATTCAAGGAAATATTTGTCTCAACTTGGCATTTAAAATATAATTACTTCTGTGAACCCTGCAAATTGTTATACAGCAAATATGAAATGAAGGTTTGGAGGTCATATAAATTATCTGAAATATTCCAATTTTCTAAATTTCAGATTGCTACAGCTGTTTGGTGGTTTTACTTCTCCAAATTACTTGAGTTTGCCGACACTATCTTTTTCATATTACGGAAAAAGTATGAACAACTAAGTTTCCTGCATATATACCATCACAGCACTATGTTTCCTTTATGGTGGATAGCAATTAAATGGGTGCCAACCGGTTCAAGTAAACTTTTTTTCAATCATTTTTATATTTTAATATTATTTTTGTATTATTCATATACTTTTTTTTCTATTATTCCTGAATTATTTTTCAATTACTTTAATATTTTTATAAATAATTTTTTTTATTTTTATAAATTTTTATATTACTTTTGTACTACTTTTATATAATATATAATACTATAATATATAAGTAATAATGTATTATCTTTATATTACTTTCATATTATTTTCACCTTGTTTTTATACTGTTTTTAGATTCTTTTTATATTATTTTTAGTAATATTTTATATTATTTTTATATTATTTTTATTATTTTTATTTTTACTTTTTGAATTATTTTTATATTATTTATATATTTTTATAGTGTTTTTATATTATTTTTATGTTACTTTCTATTGTTTTTTGTATATTATTTTCATATTATTTTTTATGTTATTTTTATGTTATTTCTTATATTATGTTTTCATATTATTTTTTATATTTTTTTTTATTTTCATATTTTTAATTATACTTTAATAGAAATTGTGATTTTTAATAGAGAAGTTTCGAACAGTAGTGAGCTACAACAACAAAAATTATTTTCATATTATTTTGATCAATTAAATTTTTGGCTGACCATACAGCTGTTTCAATTATTACCAAATACCCATCATCAGTGGTCTTGGAAATAATTCTTGTATTTAATTATTCATAAATAATTTTTTTGAGACTGTAAGTACTAGGAATCGAACAAATTTGTTTATTAACAAATTCTGATACTCTTCAAGCTGATCAAGAATATACTATATGCTTTCTTGGCTCTGTGGTATATGTGACAATGAAAATCGAAAGCAATTTAGTTTTTTTAATTATAATATATATTATTATAGTCATATTATTATAAGAAAATATTTTTTTGACAATATTTTTGTAAATCGTTTAATTATTTATAATAAAATTTAACAACAGTTTCATTTATATAGCTACGTAAGCCAAAGGCGACTCATCCCCTAATTTGGTTTGGGTACGCCACTGCCTGTTCCATTATTATCTATTATTTAAACCCAAATTTCTCGTTTAAGTTAATTTTATATTTACAGCATTCTTTCCAACTTTAATAAATTCTTTTGTTCACGTCGTCATGTACACATATTACGGTCTGAGTGCATTTGGACCAACAATACGAAAATATCTGTGGTGGAAGAAATATTTGACTCTACTACAATTGGTAAATACACAATAAATGTACTATTATAATTTATAAAAGCAAAATTAATTAAGTTTTAAATGATTTCTTTTTTTTTTTAAGACACAATTCACAGTTGGGCTACTCTGGGCTGTTCAGGCAATTGTGTACAATTGTGATTTTCCAACTTGGATCAATTATGCTACAATGTTTTATATGATTTCATTTCTAATATTATTTGGACGTTTCTATACTTTGAAATATAAACGAAAATGTTCAATAAAACATAAATAATAATTACATAAAAAATAGCGACTACTCCAATTTTCTATGATTTCTTCACTACGACAAATAAGGTTAACTGTCCATTATAGTAACGTTTTAAGAAAAAAAAATTAAAAATTAAATTAACACCAAAGCTTTTGAACTTAAAAATACATGGTTTGTACAAAAATAAAAGCTGGCAATCAAATCAACAAAATTTCCAACAAAACTTTGAAATATTTGACTCCCTAAAGACACATCATCGATTGTATCTCAATTCCATTTACGAGTACCTAGCCCGCCATAACTACTCACTCAACCCACATCTATCTGATACCCAATTGACTATGTAAAAACTTAAAGATACTATGATTTTATTTTCTGACATAGTATTTTCTCAATATTCCTGTAAAATTATCTCCCCTCAACTCTCCGAGTTATTACATTCACTTTTTTTTAAATAAAATTTTTAATTTATTGATTGCCAGTTTTCTATAACAGCGAAGGAAAAAATCCCCTGTTAATTAGTTGCCAGTTGGTCATATTGACAGCCGTTATGGTTTTTTCCTTAAATATACCATCTTTTTTTGGTGATGTTGTCTAAGTTGCATTTATTTGAGTCACGTACTTAATTCGATTTGTGGCTCGAATTGATAATAGCTGAATAAGTTATTAAGCTTCGTCGTTTAACCACAATAAACAACATTCAATAAAGACGATGGCAGAGAGAAAAACTAACCTAAGACTTACCAAATTTTATTGCTTAATTACAGATACAAAAACAAATGCATATTTACTACAAGTATTAAATTTAATTACAAATTTAACAGATTAAGTTTTATTTATGATTATTAAATAGAATTACAAAAGATAATTTCTGCACTTTAATAAGCAAAGTTCTTTATGTCACGTTCATACTTTAAATTAATACTGGATTCACACTAGAGTTTTGTTTGTAATTTTAGCTGTCAAAAATTTTCATTTTGCATTAAAAGCAACAACAATTAACAACTAAAATTACAAACAAAACTCTCGTATGAATCCGCCAAAAGATAGTTTCATTAAAGAGTCCACTACGTTAAGTATTGAATTTAGTTCAATAACCGTTCCTAGGCTAATTTATTTCAACCACAAAAATTTAACTATTGATAAGCATAAAAAAATTATAGTTATCTATTTAAAAAAAAAATTTAGACAAAGGCCACTACTTTCCAAAAAATGTCTACTATAAAATCTACTTCAAAGTTTAGCTCTATTCAGTATATTCCAGCTTAGAATAAAAAAAAAATGGCAATATCATGATGACTAGGGTACACTAAATTAAGTTTACCAGAAATTTGGCTGAAAGTTAAAAAATGACAATATTATGATGACTTAGGTAGACCAAATTGAGTTTACCAAAAATCAGGTTCCTTGAAAAGTCGAGTTTATGTCTCGAAGCAACTCACCAATTTCAAACAAGTATCCTTCACCACCTCTAAAAGGATTACACAAGCAGATCCCCACAGGTTACAACAATAACAACGACGACGACACCCAGGCAGTGGAAGAAAACCTACGCTAAGCATATCTCTCACCTTGACTTCATTTATAACAACTTATGTCTAATTTGTTTGAAGGACGGCAACAACATCAAACACTTCCTAGGATTTTGTTCTGACTGCTCAAGACCAATCTGAATCTTGAGTTGCGCTTTAGTTTAACGATATAAATAGCGTAAGTATCAGCTCCTTAACTCTTCCTTAAATTGAAATTGAATTTCCAGTACAATGGACTTTCTTTTTTAAAATATTACAATTTAGTGAATTAAAGTCTTACACATGGTAGTTTTATATGCTTTTCACGAAGAAATGGAGTATTATTGTTGAAATATTTCGAGAAAATAAAATAATAGTTTTAAAGTAAGACTCCACTTTATTGCGATGATACATATTATCCAGAACTTTGACACACATTACCATGTTTCAAATCCCACAAAGATCTGTAGCTCGTTTATGTAAATCGTTCGAGTTTAACTCGAGTTTAACTCTTTCGAAAAGTTCTCACTTGCTTTTTCTCACTTCTTTCGAGTTTGCTGTTTATGTAACATGAAAAATTCACCACACGAGAACGTTATGGTGTGATGAGAGAAACTGATGAAAATGGAACGTTTTTTGAAAAAATGGAACGTTTTTTGAAAAAATTGAACGAAAATAAAACAATTTTAAAAGGTTGCTTAGTGCTTGCAAATAGCACTTGTACCAAAAATTTAAATTTATTCACTTTAACTCACTTTTTTTCATTCAAAATTTAAAACTTCTCGCAAGCAATTTGACAGGTGACAAAAACTCGAACGAAAAAAAGTGAGAAAACAATTCACCACAGTTACATAAACACTTCTAGTGAGTAATTGTCATAAGTGAGAAAATCGTTCGAGAAAACGAAGTGAGAAAATTACATAAACGAGCTACTGGTCTAAAGTACATTAAAAATTTAAAAAAAGAAAAATTCTTAATGGTTATGTCTTCAAAAAAGTGTTTTAAACACTCCTTAAACTTGAAGTGTCTATTACAAAATTTGCATAAAGGTTTAACTCTGTCTGGTATTATGGGGATTTATAAGTCTATGCGTAGCTTACAGCCAGCCAAACTAAACTAAGCTTAACAGAAAAACTACTATATAGTATTTAGTATAGTATTTCTTCTAAAACCATGAAAATTTAAACAACTGAAATTATCTTGATTGCATCGCTAGAGCCGTTATTATCTTTTTGTATATGATATATGTAAAGCATTGAATTCAATAGTGTTGTTCTTTCTGAAATGAAGCTTGGAAAGGGTTTACTTGTAAAGCATCTTAGACTAAGAAACAAACAACATTATTCTAAATCCCCAGGCGTATGATTAAAAGTAAATTTAAACTAAGTGTTGCCCAAGTATCTATCTTACACATATGTCGATATCTAGACTTTGATATTCATCTACGTATAACGTAATAAAGTCAACATATTTGGATGAATTTGAAGCAAATAGTTTTGTTAATATTATTGCATATCTTATTTGTTATTAAATAATTAATTTAGATTACCGGCTATTCAAAGGGATTCACTTAAGCCTATTGACCCAGTGTATTGTCGTATAACGGAAAAACTTAAAGGTTTAAAGCCTCCTTGAACCTTTGCCGAAGCTTAAAATACTACATAATGGTAGGCCCCTTGCAGTTGACCAAGGTCATCAAAATAGGAGGCCCCTAGAGTAATAAGGTGGCGCCGCACATGTACTGGGCAAGAATAAAGCAGTTGAGAGACAATTGCTTCGTCCTCTCCTCAACTGCGAGAGATATAATTGAAATGGAAATTCAATCTGCTAGCAATAATAAAATTATCTTACCAAACTTTTTATATACTTTTG
>NC_051846.1:167479015-167493587 GCF_002237135.1 Teleopsis dalmanni | reverse complement strand
TTGGCTGAAAGTAAAAAAATGACAATATTATGATGACTTAGGTAGACCAAATTGAGTTTACCAGAAAGCAGGTTCCTTGAAAGGTCGAGTTTATGTCTCGGAGCAACTCACCAATTTCAAACAAGTGTCCTTCACCACCTCTAAAAGAATTACACAAGCAGATCCCCACAGGTTATAACAATAACAACGACGACGACACCCAGACAGTGGAAGAAAACCTACGCTAAACATATTTCTCACCTTGACTTCATTTATAACAACTTATGTCTAATTTATTTGAAGGACGGCAACAACATGAAACACTTCCTGGAGTTTTGTTCTGACTGCTCAAGACCAATCTGAATCTTGAGTTGCGCTCTAGTTTAACGATATATGTAGCGTAAGTATCAGCTCCTTAACTCTCTCTTAAAAGTAGTTAACCATTTTTGCTAAAAATTGGAATTGAATTTCCAGTACAATGGACTTTCTTTTTTAAAATATTACAATTTAGTGAATTAAAGTCTTACATGGTAGTTTTATATGCTTTTCACGAAAAAAGGGAGTATTATTGTTGAAATATTTGAGAAAATAAAATAATAGTTTTAAAGTAAGACACCACTTTATTGCGATGATACATATTATCCAGAACTTTGACACACATTACCATGTTCAAATCCCACAAATATCTGGTCTAAAGTACATTAAAAATTTAAAGAAAGAAACATTTTTGATGGTTATGTCTTCAAAAAAGTGTTTTAAACACTCCTAAAATTTGAAGTGGCTATTACAAAATTTGGATAAAGGTTTAACTCTGTCTGGTATTATAGAGATTTATAAGTGCATGCATAGCTTACAGCCAGCCAAACTAAACTAAGCTTAACAGAAAAACTACTATATAGTATTTAGTATAGTATTTCTTCTAAAACCATGAAAATTTAAACAACTGAAATTATCTTGATTGCATCGCTAGAGCCGTTATTATCTTTTTGTATATGGTATATGTAAAGCATTGAATTCAATAGTGTTGTTCTTTCTGAAATGAAACTTGGAACGGGTTTATTTATAAAGCATCTTAGACTAAGAATCAAGCAGCATTATTCTAGATCCCCAGGCGTATGATTTATACCAAATTTAAATTAAGTGTTGCCCAAGTATCTATCTTACACATATGTCGATATCTAGACTTTGATATTCATCTACGTATAACGTAATGAAGTCAACATATTTGGATGAATTGGAAGCAAATAGGTTTCTTAATATTATTCTATATCTTATTTGTTATTAAATAATTAAGTTAAATTAGGTTAAAGTTAGATTAGGTTAGGTTGAACTGGCTATTCAAAGGGATTCACTGAGGCCTATTGACCCAGTATATTGTCGTATAACGGAAAAACTTAAAGGTTTAAAACCTCCTTGAACCTGTGCCAAACCACAGGTAAAAAGAACCTATTTAATGGGAGCTCTTGCAGTTGACCAAGTTCCACAAAACAGGCGGCCCCTAGAGTAGTAAGGCGACGCCGCACACATAATGAGCAATAACAAAGCAGATGAAAGGCACCTTCTTCGTCCTCTTCACAACTGCGAGAGATATAATTGAAATGGAAATTCAATCTGCTCGCAATAATAAAATTATCTCACCAAACTTTTTATATACTTTTGCCGCTACGACACTTTTGTATATATTTTAAAACTTCAGAAACTATAAGAAAATATTCACAACACATACTTTTTCTACTTCAATTATATTTTTTAAGAGTTTAACTGGGATAATGAATTAACGAATCTATAGATCTATAACGAATCTATAATTTTTAAGCATTTAATTGGGGAAACGAATTGTAGATTTTCTAATTAATCTATAGAGTAAATAAAAATGATATCTTATTAACTATAAGAAGTGGTATTATAATTTATTTGTATACTCTCCATCAATTACCCTCTAATCTAGTCAAGACTTACATGTGTTGAATATCAGTAAAAATAAATTATATTTTAATGTTTACGAATATCAAAGTTACATCAATTATTAATATAAAAAATATATAAAAAGAAAAATGTGCGTCCATTTAATAACGCCTAAACTGCTTCTTAAATTTGTCATAGTGGTAATCATCAGTGGCCCGTTTAACGTTATTGGGACCAACATTATTACGTTGTTGTTGCTCATGATCAATTTTTCGTTTTTTCTGCTCAGTATTTTCCTCAATATTAACTGCAATTTTTATAAATAAATAATTAAACAATTAATTACACAATTATTAAACACTAAAATAATCTTTACTCACATCGATTATGCTGCATAAAGTTAACTGCCATATTTGTGGGCACAAATTGAGAGGGACCATCTTTTTTATTTCTCTGATCCCGTAGCATTTTCTGTTTGGCTTCTTCGGTGGCTTCAATATTTTTAATTTTAGCATCAATACCTAAATCGACTTCTGGAATACCATTTAACATTTGATTTGATAACATTTCTTCGGAACGATTTGCTGAAGATTGTCGTAAATGGTCAGGTAATGCATAAAGTGCCGCCTCTTCCGGAGTTAAATACTTGTTTGGATCACTTTCATCTGCTTCTGCGTTAGACTTTTTCAGGCCCTTACGCTTCTGTAATTCTTGTTCAATATATTTCATCATTTCTTCATCCTCATCTCGTTTATTAGTTTCAGCAGAGAATTGTGTACCAATGCCAACATCGTATGCATCATCACTCTCTTTTACTTTGCCAGACTTAAGTGCTTGCATATTTACTAGTCCACCATTTTTAGCACTAAATGGATCTTTCTATAAAAATAATAGATTTTGTATTATTTTTAATACATTATACAATATAGATTTAATTTTCAACATACAATATTAATTTCTTCTTCAGGTGCTAGTTTTTTACCTAAAGCTAAACCAACAACGCTTACACCATTTGGACGCTGTCGCAATTTTTGACGTTCTTTGATTTCTCCCAAAGTTGCTCTATAAAATTAAGAGAATTTATTGTAAATATGTGAATATTGAATTATTACATGTTTTAATTGTACTGACGATTCCGTTTCATCATCCTCTTCAGATTGTCGCCTTTGCCTTAAATTTTTTTTCGATTTCTTTTTAAATACAACTTTATTTGTATCTGCGTTTACGTTATCAGCATCCAAAGCGATTTCTTCAGACATAATTATGAAATATTTATGTGCGTTAAATAGTACAAATTTCCTGATGCTTGTTTGCTATTTTATCAACAAGATGGTCTTGTAAACAATATCAAAATCAGCTGTTTTATTTTAGCTGTCATCAAGTCAATAACATTAGAGTTGGTAGCACTTTTACAGCTGTCATAATTTTTACATAACCTTTTAGACAAAACAGGCAAGTGTGTTGCATTATGTATTATAATTAAAGTTAATGTTTTTAAATAAAAATTAATTAATATATTTCTTTAATTAATAGATTCATACTAAAACTAATACAAAATGAACTTTACACGCGTTTTATTACGTCAAATTAAACCAAATAAAGGTGTTAGCCGCATGTATTCAGCTGAAGCAGCCGCGGCGCCTGCTGCTAGTGGAGCTAACATAACTATACCAGTACCGGAGGGTAGCGCAAAACCGCCGAACCCAAAATTGGATAGCATAGTGAATAGTATTGCAGGATTAAATTTATTAGAAGTATCTGAATTAAGTTCGTTGTTAAAGAAAAAACTAAATTTACCTGAGACAGCATTTGTACCACAAATGGCAGCGGGACCTGCACGCTCAGCAGCTGCTGATGACGATGAAGAGGCTGCACCAAAAAAAGTACAAACCGCATTTAAAGTCAAACTAATGAAATTTGATGATAAACAAAAAGTTGCGCTAATTAAGGAAATTAAAAATCTTGTGGAAGGCATGAATTTGGTGCAGGCTAAGAAATTCGTTGAAAGTGCACCAACAATTGTCAAAGAAGATATACCCAAAGAAGAAGCAGAGAAACTAAAAGAAGCATTAACTAAGGCTGGAGCTGTTATTGAAATTGAATAAAGCTTTTATTTTCCTTAATACTATTTACTGTTATTAAAATTGTTTACTACAATAAAAAGGTAATAAAATTTAAAATATTTAAGTTGAGATTTATTATTTATTTTTAGTTAAACCAATAAGCTGATATGTTAGCCTCTATAAACCTTTTTGTTATCATGTCACGACAATAATTTATTTCAAAAAATTTTTATTAAATGTAGTATTCCTTAAAAAATACATAGGTTTTAAATGAACATGAACTAAATATAATGATAAAAATTATTTCAAACTTGCTATTGTACTTTAAAATAGTATCTTTGAAGTCTATATCTGGTATTACATTGTGACATAAAGTGTGATGAAGAAACTATTATGATCTCAGGAATGGCCGCATCTACGTCCCGGAGCCACTCGTCAATCTCAACGACCAAATGCCGTTCAACTTCCCCAAAGGGTTTTCACAAGCAGATCCCCCTGTGGGTTACAACAATAAGAAATTATTAATTTAATTATTTATTAATTAAATTCTTATCAATTTTATATTAAAAATTATGAATCCATTATTACTTCTAAATGTATTAATAACAATATATTATTCAGTTTGTATCCACATTTTGAACTGCCAGTTCAAGCCGTTAACGCCATCAGTCCTTCAAATATTTCGCCTTTAACGATATAATTTTTTTTGTTTTGAAGATATTGTTACTGATCTTTGCACCCCACCCATCCCTTCTATCCTTCTACCCTCAAACGACCATCAACTATTCACATACTAGCCCATGTGTGATCTGCTTTATAGATCCCAGAGGATTACCGATCTTTGATTATATTACCGATTCTTGTAAAACACATTGCCTATTTTTCCGGTTCACAATACGTTTTGGGTTGAGACACAATGACTTATATGAAAATTACTGGATATCACAAATATAAAACTAAGACGAACTCCCATCCATAAATTGTTAATATTATATTCAAAAATTTATAATAAATACAATGTATACATTTTATATGTATGTAAAGATTTTTAGTATACATTTTTAATTAGTTTTTTTTCTAATAACTTCTCATATATATATTAATAATCCATCCATAGATCATATACTTAACGATTGCTTTCTTTTGATTCTATTCGAATTAACATCTTTTGAAATATCTACCGGTCAATTAAAAAGAATTACTATTAAAAATATACTTTTGATATTTAAATGTATTAAAAATACAGGCTGCCAGGGTTTTCCCTGGCCAAGATTTTATAATTTCCAATTAATTATAAATATATTAATAATGATTTACTATATTACTTTAAATTAATAATGATTTACTATATTACTTTAGTATAATTATGATTTACTATGGTATATTATTATATATTAAGAATGATTCTGTTATTACAATGGTCCTAGTCCTTGGGGCCTATGTTAGTCGGTTTTCCTGGAAGACGGGTTCGTACTTACGTCTACTCTTTTATTAATCTGGTGACAGATAATTGCTCAGCAATTTTTAAACAATTTTTTTATGTTATTAGTAAATATATTTAGCTTAATCCAAGAAGACATAATCACTTGAAAAATCATCAATCACTTAAATATTCTTTCCAGTTCATACATTTTTTTTCTTTTTCATAATTTAAATTATTATTATTAAATCAACATATTTTACATATTTTTCGCAAACTTTCTCTCTTAGTTGAAACTTATACAAGACCTTCATTAGAAAAAATGTATGTTATGATTATATTTAATTCATATAAATGTTATAATAATCATGTCATGGTTTTGTGATATCGTAAGTGAATCTATTTGCTATTCTTTCTTTCACTTTTTTTAATGGATAATCTTAAAACCGAAAATACAAACAATTTTCTGATATCTAAGAAAACCACGCGCGCCTAAACAATATTTTAAGTAAATATTTAACAAAAAAATAAAACAATATATATATATATATTTATATACAAAATATTAGTTGTAAGTAAAAGAAGAAGAAAAAAAGAAAAATGTCTGGTTAATAAAAACTTAGTGGTCTAAATACAGAAATACCAACGATCAATGACCGATGCATGATCCATCATCTATGTCACTACTACTGTTACGTATCAGAACCATCAACGAAGACACTTCCATAGGTAGGTGGTACGTAGACAGCTAGGTAGATGGTGCGGTGGTGTAGTGTGTATTTTCAACGTGTACAATTAATAACTTACAGTGAAGATGTATCCACAGAATCGATCATTTTCAATTAACACATTTAACATACAATGTATTTCATTTGTATTATTTCACTCCAAACGAAGTCTATTTACTTAACTCTCTTCTGAGAAGGAACGTATTGTCAGAATATGACCAAGTGAGTTCAAATGCAAGTTTAAAGGCTTAACGGTAGTTAGTCACAGTGAAACCGTAGAACCGTGAAGTAGAGCAGTTTAAATAGATTTTGTATTAAAAATTGTTATCTGCCGTTCAAGTTACATTAATAAAAAATATTTGTGTAAATAAAAAGGCGGCAAAATCAAAATTTTTTGCTATATATATTATTAAAATACAGAATAAATATTGTTAAAAATATTAATAATAATGGATATGACATTTTCGGTGTTAGCTGGCCTAATTACTTTAGGCATAGTCGGTTATGTGGTTGGTAAGGATGCAGTTGATTATACTGCTTCTTCCCTATATCAAACGGAGACGCAAAACTCATCTGTGTTCTCCAATACTACATCGGTTCTCAGTCGTTCTTTTTCGAGAACTCCTAGATGTGAGTATGTGTGTGTGCTAACAAAACTTAACAAAAATATTTAAATTAATCCTTCATAACCTCTTCAAAAGGTTAAGAGTGATAAAGACCTATTCATTAACAGTAATTAATAATTGTTTTAATTGAACTATAATCGTGCATAATACCACTTTCTCTATCTGTTCACCAATTATTTATTTATAATACTTGATTAACGTAATTAACTATATATATATATTTATATTAGTGTCGACCTCAATACTTACGTGTTTAAATTTTGCCGGGATTTAGATCGTGTTTTACGAATTTTATTTTTATATATTATATTAAATTTGTTTTTATATAATAGAAGTTATTATATAAAAATATAATTTCTAAAAACACAACTTAAGGACCCGCAAAATTTAAACACATATATTTTCTTTCCTAACGTTCTACTCTAACTGAAGTGTATCTTTATCAATGTATCTTAAAATTCCAATATTCGTTTCTATCAATATATAAGTTAATAAATTAATATTTAAAACAAAAAAAAAACTGAAAAGGTGCGTGCTTAACATTTCATTTAACGTGAGGTGCTAATAACATATCCAACGTTGCACTAATTATACACCAGTTCTGGGTCAACTCTTGATTAAGTCCATGCAACAGATTATTATTAGTCAAATTTAGGTTACTCATGTTAAGTTCTCCGATAGTTTTTGTTTTTTGTTTGTTCTGCAAAGCATTTTCGATTTTTATCTTTCATTTGTCTTTAATATTATGTGTTTACTTAAAACGACATTTTATCACTCACTAATTGCTTCAATTTATAAAAATATATTAATCTTTATTTAAATACGTTGTTATTTTTAACCCCGAGATCACGACTTAATCCACGTTCTTCGAGAGAGATTTCGATTTCACTATTTACGACTTAATCCACGTTCTTTAAGAGAGATTTCAATTTCACTATTTTATAAAAATATATTAATGTTTAGTTAAATATGTTGTTATTTTTCATCCCGAGATCAGGACTTAATCCATGTTCTTCGAGAGAGATTTCGACTTCACTATTTACGACTTCATCCACGTTCTTTAAGAGAGATTTCAATTTCACTATTTTATAAAAATATATAATTCTTTAGTTAAATACATTGTTATTTTTCACCCCGAGATCACGACTTAATCCATGTTCTTCGAGAGAGATTTCGATTTCACTATTTACGACTTGATCCGCGTTCTTTAAGAGAGATTTCAATTTCACTATTTTATAAAAATATATTAATGTTTAGTTAAATATGTTGTTATTTTTTACCCCGAGATCACGACTTGGTCCACGTTCTTTAAGAGAGATTTCGATTTCACTATTTACGACTTGATCCGCGTTTTTTAAGAGACATTTCGATTTCACTATTTTACACAGATTTTTGTGAAATAATCAATCAGAATAAAAATATGAATATATTAGAAAAAGTAAAAGAACATAAAGAGGGACTTAGAAAATATAATTGAGAATAATCATAACATATTTATCTCATAATTAACCAACGATAAGTAATATCGTTAATGTCGCATTTAATCGAGAAAGCACATTTAACAAATGAATTTTATATTGGTTTATTGGAGCATTTAAGAGTCAATACCTCTTGAACAAAAAACATTTATCATTATCCATGAAGTACTACTGAACTATTATGAAACTACTATATAATACGTATAGTAAAAAGACTCCATTATTTTTGCATAAAACTAAAGGCTTATTTATTATAGTTAGAATGATCCGATTTAGGTCAAATATGCGTCATTTTATCTTATTACATAATATCTTATTGCTATTTTAAAGGTAATTATGCCACTCTCATAAAAATTCTTGTCCCTATTGGCAAATCTTTCGAACATCATTAAACTTAACCCGATCGGAGTTATACATCGCGGGATACGAATCGGCGATCTTAAAGCCATTTATTGGAAGAAAATGGATTGCTTTTTAATACATCTAATATAATTAATTGTTAAAACTTAATTAAGGTCAAAAAAATAGAATCATAAAATTATTCCACATAATCTTGAACTACAATTCAAAAAATTTTTGGTAACATACAGTATTGTTAATAAATTCGTAACCTTATATAAAGTAGAATTGCAGTTTCGTTATCTATTAGTTATAGATTAAAGTAGGTATGGAAGAATACTGAGTTACAATAAAACTTTGAAGTTATTCCGAGTTAGTGCAACTGGGTACTTTTACTCTTACTTAGCTGGGGGTTTATACAGAGTCTCTCTATTCTCTTTCACTAATTAATGTATTCCTCACAAGCTTCGCTGAATATTCGATGACTGATCTAAGATCTGCATACCGCCCCTGACTAATGATTGCTCTGAGATTAGGTAGTGCTCATGTAGTGCAGCCTGTCCGTTTTCACGTATAGCTTCAGAGCTCTGTTCCTTATGAATTTTTTGAGCGGGTGTATTTTGAGGTCTCTCGGCATGCCATTCATGCGGATGTACCATGGCTTCTGAATAGTAAAGTTGTCAGCTTTGCTATACGTAACACATCCGTAAGAAATACCGGTCTGATTATCTGGCTGTAGATAAACTTGCTTTTCTTAGCGCTAAGGTTATTGTGTTTAAAAAGTGTCCGTAATTAATTGAATTTTTTTGATGACCACACAAAAAGAGTAGAACGGAAACTTTAAGATATGAAAAATTATAATACTGGATTGCAATGTCTATAAGCTGTGGCTTATAATGCTGTTCTAATTAAAAACTGCGTTGGTTGTTCTCCTCAGAGAATTTAAAGGGCTCTGTGTACAAGAAGAAAGATGCGCTTGATATGTTAAGTAATTAGAATACCGCAGCGCTAAAAACAAAATAGTTTAAAAATGAGATCAATAAATACATCATACGAAACACTTAAGCAGTTTAATATACATCTGTTATCTAGAAAATAACACAACCTGCTGTACAGCCAAGAGGGACATATACATATAATCCATATGTGTCGTTAAGACCCGACCAAGCGAATGAATTAACAATGTAGTAAAAATTGCTAATTTATTGGCTATTAACATTATTAATTGCCAATTATTTCATTATCAAAGAAATTAACAAATTTTGTTTTAAAAGCTTAATATTTTGAAAATAAAAAATCACACTTTTTAATCAATAAAATAATATCAGATTAATTTAAAAACCTCTGTTCGCAGCACCATCTGTATTACTCAAATATACATTGTTTGGAGATACTGTGTTAATTTTATGTTATTGTTGTTGTCATCGGTCTAGAAATCATCACTAATGAAAAGAATCGGGACCGGTAGAAAGTTAGTAGACTAAGTCTTTCATGTTGAAGGCAGTCTTAACGTTTCAAAATGAAAATAAAAGACAGGAATTGGAATTGGTTGCAAATGTGAAAGGGTGTTAAAAAAATAATAAATCTAGCAAGTCCAAATGTTCACAAACATTGTCACCTCAGTAGGATAGAGTCACAGATCAATTGGCTTTAGATATATGTTTCCATTGAGAAAATTGAATGCTACAAAATAAAACGCAGCAATTAGAGTGTACACAGCTGATAAATTTGTCCGTCATATCATTTTATATTTTTGTCATAACCTGATTTAAGTTAGGCCGGAGGAATTGTCACTGCTTTAGATGATCCACTATTTTCTAGTGAGATTATTATAAAAAGCCTGTTTAAAATGGGATTAAATATATGTATATATACCGAAAGCATGCCAATCAACCAACACTAATGAAACACCAATCAATATTGAGATATTAAAGCGCAAGTGGGACTGGATAGGCCATACAGTGACGATCGAGTAAAACTCCATGGATAGCCGAAGAAAGGGTAGTTCGGCGCACGCCTGTAAAAACAAACGGATGCCAAAAGTGTCACGTATGCAGAAAAGTTGGAGAGAATTGAAGCTATTAGCTAATAACCGTTCTGAATAGAAAAACTTATTGTGACCCTGTGTTCCTCCTAGGAGTTAAAGGAATTTATATATACATTTAATCTGGATAGATGTATATGAATATTCATAGTTGCTGTAAAATAAGATTTATACGCTTGAAAAACATTTAAGTGTAAAAAAAAACTGTTCTTGTTGAACTCCCTGAAATGAGGAAACATTGTGTGTACACGTTTTGAAGGGTCTTGTAACAATAATTTTTTAATTTTGTTGCTAATGATTTTCCTGGGTTCTTAATTATCCACTGTGCAAAATTTGATATAGTTATTTTTCTATATTCGTACTTATTAAAAATACAATTATACATCATTTTCAGTTTTTCCATTTTATACAATCGGTCGTTTTGAGAATCAAGTATGTATAGGATCAAATAACTTAGATGGGACTTGTATGTTGAGTGGAGAATGTAGCGACAATGGTGGTATTGCAGCTGGCAGCTGTAGTACGGTCACAAGTCAAGCTGTATGCTGTATATGTAAGCAAGATTTCCTTTACAGATTATTTAAAAATATACTAACATATAAATTTTAACTGAAAACATTTCAGATCAAAAAACATGCGGATCTACGACAAGTAACAATAACACATATTTCTACAATTCAGGCTATCCGGGTACTTATGGTGGTGGCGGTAGGTAGGTACAATTCTAACATAGTGTTCAAAATAAAAAAAAAACTCGACTTTTATTTGTTGAGTATTAAAAATTATATACATATTTATAATATATAATATAAATTTATTTTTTAGGTGCTCAATTGTGGTTCAACCAACCGATAGCAGCATTTGTCAGCTACGTATTGATTTCTTAGCCTTATCTTTAGCCCCACCAAGTGGAGATGGTGTGTGCAATACCGATTCCCTGACAATATCGGGTGGTGCTTCTAGGGTACCAACAATCTGTGGTGAAAATTCTGGTCAACATGTTTATGTCGATTTTAGTGGACAGTCATCAATCACAATCGCTTTAGCGAGTTCAGCGGGTTACACCTTTAATAGACAGTGGCAATTCCAGATCACACAATTAGCATGCGCTTCAGCCACTCAAGCACCATCTGGTTGCCTACAATATTATATGGAAACTAGCGGTACTGTGTCCAGTTTTAACTATGTTTCAGCGCCAAACTCTTTATTAAATTCAATTGGAGTTCCTGGTACACGACAGATTGCAAGTCATCGTTATGGTATCTGCATACGGATGGGTGCTAATCAATGTTCGATCACATGGAGTCAAGTTAGCTCAGATTTGTATTCATTCACATTGACAAATGATGTAGGAGCCATTGATCCTACGCTATTAGGCACTGCAGATGTACAAAGTCAGGAATGTACCACTGATTTTATTGTAATACCAAATCCACTGCAGAATAATGCTGTTTTGCCAAGTGACAGATTTTGTGGTTTAGGTTTAGTAGAAACGACGAGTAATACGAAACCGTTTGTTCTGTATGTGGTAACCGATGCTAACGAAAATTTGGATATATCAAATAGAGGATTTTATTTATCATATTCACAAAATGCGTGTCCAATCATTTAAGAAACTAGAAAATAAGTTTTTATATTAAAATATTTATTTCCTAAAACTAAACTGTGTTTATATTTAAGTTAGTCTTTATTCAAATATCCAACTGCCACATTTGTAGGTATGTATTTAGTTGTAGTAAAAACAAAACAATATACCATATGAGGTTTTATATATAGTTTACTATTATATTATAATTTTAGTTTATTTTTGTTGAATTTCATGAACGTGAAACCTCAATTTACATCAACGAAGTTCTTATTCACACGATATTACTGTAACTCACATCGATCTATCGTTCTTATGGATATAACATAGTACACTAATCAAACGTAATAAGAGAAAACATAAAGGGTTATCACTATTAGAAAAAGAAGCGGTATGTGATGACCGTGCTGTGATGAACGGCATGTATGAAAACAGATCTTGAATTGTCACTTTAGAAAGTTGAAGACAGAACAAATTTAACAGATATATGTCATCATGTTTAGTACAGATGTAGTTACAGCACCCGAGAGGAATAAACAACATTGTACGCTATTCATTTTTCTGTTTTAAAAGTAGGGCTTCGAACTGGAACCATATCGAAAAGAATCGATATATTTGTCGAAACGAAAACCGGAACCGAACCGATATATTTTTTTGTTTTGAACAGAAACAGAAAAAATACCGGTTCGAAACTTTGTTTGAAGGTAAAACATGGTAAAGTACGACTGCAATACAGTCCAATACAGTCTAACGCAACAAAAGAAATTTAGACAAGGAAATGGCGATGTGTAGGACATGCTCTCAATAAACTAAATTGCAATATTGCACGACAATAAACCGGAACCTATAAGATTGCAATAACCTGGGACGCCAGAGATAACTTGGAGAAGAATAGTTTAACATGAATTGATTTGGTTTCAGTTATCCAATATGAAATAAGAAAAGGATTGTAAATTGTAACAAAGAGTTGTGTTGTAAGTTTTAGACTAAAGTCGTCTTAACCACTCTAAGATTCTTACCATTCGAACTCTCATAATAATTATGTGGAATCCCTCAGTGCCTTTTGTAGCAACGCTGATTAGGGAATGCCTGTAAAGAAAATCTTGTAGCAAATTGTCTTAAAAAAGTGAAAAATATATTTTCTGAAATTTGTGATGGTTGGCATTTAAAGTGGCTCCAAAGCTAGACCCAGAATCTCGGTATTGTAAATTATATTAGGAAGCGAAAATATTTATTGCTTATATAAAATATATATACTATATATAGAAAATATAGACCCAGAATCTTGATATTTTAAATTATCTTAGAAAGCTGAAAGATTTACTATTTAAAACATTTGGATAATCGGAACTGGATCATCGTAATTAAACGGCTCAAAAGATAGACACAGAGTCACGGTATTATATATTATCTTCGGAGCTAAACGATTTACTGTTTAAGATATTGTGATTATTAAAACGTGATTATCGCAAATAAGTGGTTTCAAAGATAGGCCCAGCATCTCTGTATTATAAATTATCTTAGAAGAATTATTTGCTCAAAATATTACGATGATTAAGATTAAATTATCGTAAATAAATAGCTCCAAAGCGTAGATCCAGAATCTCGGTATAGTAAATTACCTTAATTGATCAAAAGATATTGCTTAAAATATTGAGATTATTAGAACTTGAATAAGTGGCTCCAAAGATTCATCGAGAATCTTAGTATTACAAATCACTATAGGAAGCCAAAAGATTTACTGTTTAAAATATTTTGGTGATTGCCACTTGTTCATCATAAAAAATGGAGTACAAGATGTAGATACGAAATTTAGGTAGTACTAACAATAAAATATTAAAATAAAATAAAATAAATAATAATTCTGTTTTAATTAATAATTCGATTTTATTTATTAATCACATATTTTTTTAATACAAAAACAAAAAAACTTAAGTAAATAACTTCATAAGTTATTATTAAATTAAAAGCCACTTGTGGAACTAAATTTTGTCTCTAGTTATGAGAGTAATAATGTTAATAGTAATATGAAAATATATGGCAGTTCTTTTAAATATATAATATATATCTTTGTTATATATTTGTAAACATATAGTTATGATATAAAAAGTATCTAATAAAGTCAAATGCAATTTCTTTGTTTAATAAATAGTCAAGAAAAAATGTAAGATGATATGACGATGACGTATAAAATTTTCTTAGTGGATTAGTAAAATGGTATTAAAAAGATTTTTTCACAACATTAACACTGTTTAGAGTTTCATCTCCGTAAGTTTAGTATATTCTGAATTTCAACTTCTAATTGTTTGATCTGAAAGAATAAAAATAAATATATTATAATAGTATATCGTATAGTGACAATATAGATAATGTGTGTGTACATTCGTAATATTTTAAGATTCATC
>NC_051846.1:167470406-167478915 GCF_002237135.1 Teleopsis dalmanni | reverse complement strand
CTTTAGTGGTCTATCGTCCGGCATTCTCATGACGTATCCTAACCATCTCAAGCGTTGCGACTTTGCGAACTTCACCACATCTTCACCATACCCGGCATATCTTCGAATATTCTAGTAAGTGGGAAATTAAACATACAACTCGGTTGTTTTATATTTTTATTTGTTTGTATGCACTGTGAACTAAGATCCTGTAAACAAGATGATTTAGCTGACTAAAATCCTCTAACAGCAGAACACGACACTTTTACTACATTTCATAACAAAAAGTTTTATATTGGCATAACATTTTAATAAAATATTAAAACATCAATATATTCAGTCTATTTCAGTAATATAATACATACTTTCAGTTAATAAGCGTTTATTTTATAAAACCCGGTATATATATATTAAAAGAAAAAATGGCTTAGAATAGAACTTGTGGTCGATAATGCTTCTGTAATTTGTTGGCTCTGCAGCCTAATTTCATTTGCCACTTTGCTTGTACACGTTTCATCAGATGTATGTCACGTGCTTTGCGTGCCGCTGCTTGTTGTTGCGTCGATGACCATCCTAGTGCGCGATATTCACTTAGTACTTTATGGAGTTTACGATCACTTTTTTTCGGTACTAGAGCTCGATTAGGATTTAAACGTTGTTTATAGTAGCGAAGTAGAGATCGATGGCCAATCACTGCGCCAGATGGCAAGACTAATTGATATTCGTCACCGTCAAGTAAATCTGGAACAACTTCTTCATCAATGTCCATACCCTCTTCCTATAACATAACAATTTTATTAAAATTTATTATGAATTATGTAAAAGATTAAAACTTACATGATCAGGATAACTAGAACTGTAATCATAGTAATCAGCATATTCAGCCAAAGCTATGCCTTCGTGTAACATTTGACAATGCCCCTTATCTACCATATGTTTTCGCACAGCATCAAGGGAATAAAATGTTTTACCTTTATCGTTACACCAAAGACAAACAAAGAAATTGCCAACTTTTTCAGCTAAGTATTGAAGTAAGCCTTCCATATCAATGCAGAATTCAGTGTCGGGAATAAAGAAAGAATGTGTTACAGACATATGCTTCAAATTTTCAACAACGTTTTCACTAGTATGAGTGCAGAATAAGCAATCATTAATTGTAATTGGGCATTCTGGTATTTCATCCCACTCTTCATCGTCAATCTGAAATTAAATCGTATTAATATGATTTTTATTATCTACATTGCAGAACATACTTCCTCTTCTTCCACATCTTCATACTCATCATCATCTTCATCATCCATCTGCACATCGCCTGTATCATATTTAACCTTTTGTTCTAAAGCTTTTGCTATTGCTGGGTGAGGTCGTTGCGTTATCGCAGTCCTAACAGTAACGTTTGTTTCATCAGTCAGGTTTTCCTTCTGGTAACGTTCCAACGCTTCCTTGTGCTTTTTACTGTTTAAATGATTATCATGCGCATTTTGATTAGTAAATTGCTTGCGGCACGCATTACAGTAAAGATTTGTTTGACGTTCTTCCTCCGCTTCAGCTTTTGCATTTCGTAAGTCTAAAACACGCTTTTGAAACTCTTCAGCGGTGACCGGAGGCAACTGCGCAACAAGCCTTTTTAAATTATATCGGTGCCAATCAGTTTTATAATGGTCGCGTTGTAAATCTGCTGAAGCAAATTTAGCACCACAATGCAAACAAGTAAAAGCGCTCATGACTACTATGGGAATTTCACAACCAATAAGAGGTAAAACTAAAATATGTCTGATACCAAACAAAGCAAATCACGTTCTGTTTAGCGGATAAACGAACCAAACTGTCACTATAAAAATGTCTGTTGACATTTTATGTACAGCGGCTACAATTTAAAATTACAGATTTACTAAAAATTTTTTAAGTAATTTTTTTTGACTGCAACTTCAAAATTTTTTACAGTTGTTTATTTATTGCATATAAGAGATAAGTTTGAAGTTTGAAGAAATTTATTTTGTTGTTGTTTTGGCTTATATGCAAAGGTAGACACAAGTTGAAATTAAAAAAATATTAAAATCGTTGCAATATATATATATTTATTTATACTAACAGCCACTATTTTTAATATATGAGATCCAAAGATAAATTGACCATTGGCTTATTATATAAACTAAATTCTACTACATAGAACGATGTACATTATACTTATGTTATGTTTAATTATGACCGTATGTGAGTTCGAGTAAATTGAGTTAAAATAAATTAAAATTTCCTAGAGATTTTTTGCACTGCAACATTTGCTATCATACCGACATAATTTACTATTTCCTTCAATTTACCATCAATTTACTCGAACTCGTACACGGGCTATAAAATGCTTTCGCTACTATATTAAACAACATGCTATTGAAAGAATAACATTAGTTGGAATGCCAAATGCAATAAAAGTCATGTACTTATTTTTTATTAGATTTATTAAAATTCTTGATTTGTACCCTGTTCTCACTGCAGTTAATTAATTTATAAATTAATGTTATAAATATTGCTTTAATGAAGGCGATGGGAAGATACTATTTTTATTATTAAAACGCTTGGTTGAATTTAAATTTTGTAAGCCTGAAACACTGAAAATACTCAACGAAATTATTAATGGATATCAATTATACTAAAAGATGTTTTTGATATTTGACATGTAAACAAAAATTTGAAGTTTTTTACATTTTGCATCAAACGAATATATTTTTTTGCAATTGCTGCCTTTCAAACTACTGCCTAGTTTGATATAATTCAAATAAATTTAATTAATTTATTACAAATCTGAAAGTACAGAGGCAATTATTTCTGTTTTTTTATTTTTTATTTTTTTATTTTTTTCCACAAATTATATTTTGGCAACAATTTATGTTAAATATACAAAATGTTAGCAGAACTAAAATATTTGGTGTTTTGTTAGTTCCAATTAATCAAAATGGCCAGCTAAACATATTTTAGTTAATTGCAATACTTCTATTTGTTGTAATACATCAATGCTAATAGATGAACATAAAATACTATTGCTTCATGGGATGCTTTGAATTTGAAAAGCTACAAGCAAATTAGTGTGAACCATGCTTAAAATCAGTTAAAGTTGGCAGTGCTCACCTGTTGTGAAAATAATAATAAGGCAACATTATGAAATTGTATTTTTGTTGCTAGCATAAAACATATCTACGATTTCGTACGCACTTTGTTTTGTTATATCATTTGATATACGCTTGCATTTGTTTCTGGTTGTAGTTTTGTTTTGAATTAATCATAATTATGGTTATCACATATACATGCATTACATGCTGCGTTAAGTTCGCAACAGCAGAAATTCAGCGAGATCATTATAAAACAGATTGGCATTGCTTCAACCTGAAGCGACGTGTGTGTGAGTTGGCACCTGTTACTGCAGAAGACTTCAAAAACAGAGTATTGTTCCAACAAGCCATAAAGGTGCAAGAAGAGAGTGAAATCAATCACTTTTGCACCTCATGTCGAAAGCAATTTGCCAATCAAAAAGCATTTAATAATCATCTGAACAGCAAAAAACATAAAGAAAATCTTAAAAATAAATATGAAAAAAAAGATGATGACGCTAATAACAACATTGATAAGTCATTCGATGTGTCTCAGAATGAAGAAAGTATGCATAATATGACTGTAAGTTGAAAAAACATTAAAACAAAAGTAATATAAGTTTTAAATGCCAATTTCATTTAGGAAAAATTACAGTCTCTTACGCTTGCAGATGGTGTTTGCATATTTTGCGTGCACACCAGTGCAGACTTAGAAGAAAATCTTAAGCATATGTTTGTGGCACATTCGTTTTATATACCTGAGTCATCAAATTGCAGGGATGTGCAGGGTTTAATAGGTTATTTGAAAGAAAAAGTTACTAAAGACTTTATGTGTCTTTGGTGCAATGAAAGAAAAACCTTTCATTCAGCCGATAGTGTGCGCAAGCATATGACGGATAAAGGACATTGTCACATGTTTGATGAAGACATAGCATGTTCTGAGTACAAAATTTATTACGATTTTGCGCCTGCCAGAGAAGAGGTAAAATATACTTATTCAATACAAATCAAATAATTGAAGATTCTAAAAAAAAAATAAATTACAGATCCAATTGGAAGAAAAGGGCTATGAGCTTGAAAATGATGTGGATGGGTGCTTTGTATACGAACTTGTACTGCCATCTGGTGCTGTTATTGGACACCGTTCATTACTTCGCTACTACAAACAATTCTTTAGATATAATAATGCATTAATACCTCACAAGTCGCCAGAATACAAAGAGCGCATTTTTTATAAACGAGATATACCTCTTGCCAGGTGGCATCCCATTTTTCTGGGGCAAAAAGTTAGACCTTAGAAATATGTAAAGAAATACATACGTGCAATAATTAATATAAGGAAATAAATTTTTTTTAAAATAATATCACTATTTTTCGTTTCGGTTTTATTATTTTAGCCATAAATGCAATAATCGTTTTTATAACGCAGTAAATGGTATAACTTCATAAATAGCCTTCATTTAATTTTATTAACGCTCTCGAAATCATTTAAGTTAAAAAGTAGTCAAGGTTATTGATAAATCAAGCATTTAACTTGAATGACACATTTTTTTCTAGCAAAACTATTTCAAGTTTTTTACTGAACATCAGATACATGTATGCTAGCCACCTTCATAAGACCACTGATTACCTTTTCAACTAAAAATTTATTTACTAATGTTACAATATATGGTTTCTAGCTAAAAGTTTACGAAAAAAATATTAAACTACATTATTTTTTAGCATTTTGTTGGACTTTATAATGGAATAGGTTTAAATAGCTTTGCTTTTGTTACATTGCTTTATGGGGATGTTCTATTGACATAATACGGATATTTTCTTGCATCCCACTTTATAATTTGATAAACATAATAATTTATTTGTTAAATGAGTTTTCCATTATATAATGAAATTGCATGATTAATACGGATGGAACTTGTCGTAACATGAAAAATATCGTTTTTCTATAGCTTAAATTGAACTTGTTCAGAATGAATTCTTATAACGCAATTAAAGGTTTATAGGTAAACTATTAATTGGGATTGATCAACATACTGGTGTGGTGAAGAACCTTTAGAAATGTGATTTAATAAAGTTATTCAGGACAAATAACGATGTTTAAATATAAACAAATTACAGAGAATTAAATTTAAATGCTGAAGTAACTTTTAGTTATTTCGTTAAACATAAGCTTGGTATTTATTAAAAATGGAAAACTAATTTATTTCGTTTTACAAGCGCATAATTTTTACTTAAAAGCATAGTGGAAATTTGATTAACATTAATGTTTTCATATTTATTCCGCAAGTACATCGTCGAGCCATTTTTGATCATCTTCTATGTTACTATTTATTGCTGTATCAACTGTTGTTGCTGCGACACTTGGAGCATCAAGTTGCACTTGACTAACTTGAGCAGCAGTCATATTTAACAAATCATCCAATTCATCAGTAGGGCCTTCATCAATTGTTTC
This sequence comes from Teleopsis dalmanni, assembly GCF_002237135.1. Taxonomy (NCBI): domain Eukaryota; kingdom Metazoa; phylum Arthropoda; class Insecta; order Diptera; family Diopsidae; genus Teleopsis; species Teleopsis dalmanni. The sequence goes on along the minus strand of NC_051846.1, from coordinate 167,473,401 downwards.
AGCTAGTGGATCTTTTTTTGTAGCGGTGGACTTTGCGGAACTACCTTTTTTAATTTTTGGTTGCGATAAATATTGCTTAAGCACATCCTGATATGCTTTTTCTGCATCTTCGGCGGATTTCTCCATATTAATAATTTGATTATTTGTAAAAAACCCTGATGCATAATCCATGCGTTTATAAAACGGTATAGTTTTTAACCCTGAATTCAAAACCTTTAGACTCAATGTAAAATATTCGCTAGCCTCTGTATTATCAAAAAGATCATCATTGTCAGTGTCCCAATTTTTTTCAGACGAAAACTGAAAATGTCCACCAATTGATATAGGCAATTCGGATAGTTGTTTGAAGTCTGCTGCTTGTAATTGCCTATTTCCCTCATTGTCGTCATCAATATCGGGTGGATAGTCCATTGGCTTTTGTCGTCCAGCTTTTGGTACAATTACATCGAGATCACTGGAATCCGCTATATCTATAATGCCACGGGTGTCGTGTTTTGATTGTGAACTGGATGATGACTGTTCATGTGCTCCTCTTCTGTCATACTTTTTAAGATTTTTACGTTTTCTGTTTATAAAAGTTAAATTATATTCATTACATTATATTATTAAATTATTCTTATATAACTAGAACATACCCTTTCATACGATCGTCCTTGCTAGCCATGGTGTCTTTACTGATGAGTTCGTTATGGCTTGACTTGTTTTGTTTACAATAACTTTGGTTCCTCCGGCAACACACAAATAGGTGTTCCAAGTTTTTTGATTTTCTTGCGAATAATATTAGTGTTGAAAAATGTTCAAAAATGTGTGGTGCTGTAGAATATTATAATTGAAATATGTAGTTAAAAAATATATTCGAATTGAAAATTTAAAATTTTATAATTATATTGATAATAATTGTATATAACATTATCAGTTATATTTTATATTAAATTTATAATAATCATTTGGCTAAACATTGGCAAAATTTTTGATTGCACTCTAACTTTATCAATAAAAAAATAAATTGTATTCGCAGATAAAATTCAAAATTCGAAAATATTCGATATTTTTATTCGAACATAAATACCTTGTCAAAGTTTAACTAATACAGACCCCCTGTTGGGGGGGAGGGGGTTTGGCAGTGGAGGTTGTGAACATAGATTGGAAAGTGTCAGCGCGATTCTTGTCACTGTTCTATCAAAGTTGACACACAGCCTCTACGTGACTTCTGGATAGCTACAATCATCCGTGTGTTGAGAACTAATTTGTGCAGCGAAATCCTCCTCATATATAAGGTTATGCGTCAGGCTTACAACGCTTATAGAGCTGCATGTATATAGCTGGTTAATGTCCTCAAGAAATATAAGGCTGAAGCTCTCCAGAAAATGCGATGTACGGGACCAGGATGCTCTAAACGAAAACATCTACTACAGTTGCCATGCAACAAAGCACGAATTCGGAGTCGAATTTGCGGTAAGCCGAAGGTTCAGAAGTTTGGCCTTAACAGTTGCACCAATAAACGAAAAGCTTGCCAAAATCCGTATTAGGGCAAAATTTTTCTACATCACTCTAATTTGTGCGCATGCCCCTATGGATGATAAAGATGACGATATCAAGGAAACTTTCTATAAAGACAACATGGTTGTCACCTGTCAGCCTTCTTCCATTATCAAACTAAATACAAGATCTCAAAAACGAAAAGCAATACGCGGAGCCAATATTGACTAGGATCATTATCTTGTTGTAGCCAAGATCTCAACACGATTATGTGCGATGAAAAAGGTACGTGAACAAGCACAGCAAAAGTTGGACGTCGAAAAGGTGCAATCACAACAGACAGCTAATAACTTCCCTACTTGACTCTTCCAGTATCTGGAAAATGAATCTGAAGAAACCGCTGTAAAAGATGTGATTGGTTATCACCTTAGACAAAGAAACAGCTGATACGACTAAGAGCGTCGTGACGCTACCGCAGAGAAAGTCACCCTGCAGTCAGTTTCGACGCGTGCTATTAAAGAGAAGGGTAGAGAAACGTCCTTTCAGACGAAAAAAGAAAGAAGCAGAGAGACATCAGTACAAAGAGCTTACGAAGCTGGACAACAGAAATATGGTTCGAAAATTCTACCAAAAAATCAAAAGCCTGACAAATGGTTATACACCCGGAGTTAATTTCTGCAAAGATCGAAATGGTAATTTGGTGGTAGATGTCCAAATCATGCTTAACATTTGGAGGGATCACTTCTCGAACCAACTAAATGGCGGTTGTATTGATGCGAATGAAAGCGAAGATGATCCCGAATTTGCATTCGTTGACGATGAAATAATCGTCCCGCTATTAAAATACATGCTATAGCTGATTCGCAATATACGGTCGTTTGAATGCATGTCCAACGTTTGGAATTTAAGTGTGCTTTGTCCAATCCACAAAAAAGGTATTCCTGCAAACTGCACCAAATATCGCGGAATCAGTTTTTGAAATATCGCATATAAGGTTCTGCCGAATGTACTATGTGAAAGATTGAAGCCAATCGTCATGCAACTGATTAGACCCTATCAGAGCTGACAAATCCAGCTCCAGACCAGATATTCTTAGACCCAAGAAAATCAAATCAACACACACCACCTCTTTGTTGACAACTTTTTATTTATTGAAAAATAACTCTTTTAATCATATTTCAGATTATTCACATTTTTAATTGCTGTTAATATGAATTCAATATTATTTATTATTTCTTTACATCGAATTAGAAACATTAAAGTTTCCGTAATTGTTAAGAAAGTGAGGACAAAACACGTAAAGGCAAGACAATTCAATTCAGCAAATGAATGCTATTAAGAAAATGAGAGTCTATTGCAATTTTAAGCCAACGTTCACAGTATAGCTTTGATATCCTGAAACACTCCTAAAAAGGACTGCTGAAGGCCATGTTATGCAGACAATCATATGTTCGTGTACTGCTGATGGTACCTGGTAATGTTGACAGTGTTACTGGAGGTACTATCCATATGCGTG